>NC_142171.1:44212241-44512241 GCF_029865625.1 Vigna umbellata
GGTTTTTAAAAACCGTGAGAAATAATCCGGGTTTCATCCAATATCGCTGAAAAGAACCAGGGTTGCACAAAACTGCCCCTATTTGGAGAATTTCCTCCAAAACCACCGGAAATAGTAGAATGTGCTTATTACTCATGTGTTTGTGTATATATATATATATATCATAGTCCCAATCTCATATTCATCTCAGACCTAAACTTTATCTCAGCTTCTTTTGTTGGCTCTTTCTTCATCTTCTCCAGAGTAGGTGCAGGCTCAGATTCTACTTTTTTTCTCCAAATTCAAGCATTTAAAAGGGCCTTTAAGCTCTGCCTTAAGTCCAACAACACCCTATTTTGGTCGTACCTCAAACCCAAAATGCTACTTTTGGATCCTTCAGAGTATATGAGAACTAACTCTTTATACCCTGACCGTGACCATTCGTGAAGCTTCATATTCATACTTTAACCTTTCTTATGTTATGTTGGTACTTCGTGCATGGGTTATATATATAACACTTTTTGCTTGGTGGAAGGTTTAACTAAAGAAGGAACAAAGTAGGGGTTTGTTTATTCTTCCATAAAGCTAAACATATTGGCTGATGGAGGTTTTAATAAGTTCTCCCTATTCATCGGGACAGCTGAAGGATTGGTTTACCTGCATGAGAACTCCAATATTAGAATAATCCATAGAGATATAAAAGCCAACAACATCTTATTGGATGCAAAGCTTCACGCTAAAATTGCTGATTTTGGTTTGGCTAGGTCCTTTGAAGATGACAAGAGCCACATTAGCACAACTATTGCTGGAACTTTGTAAGTATTTTCTACCAATAGAACATTTTTTTGTCAACAATACGAGCATCAGACTAAATTTTGTTAGAAAGCTAGAGCCAGTGTAGGTCCTTTAGTGCTATTCAAATTTTTTAATTTTTTGTGGACCTGCAGAGGTTATATGGCTCCAGAGTACCTAGCACACGGTCAGTTAACAGAGAAAGTAGACGTATATAGCTTTGGGGTGTTACTGTTAGAAATAATTACTGGGAGACTAAATAGAAAGATGTTAACAGTGTTTATATAATTAATTGTTCATACATAAAAACTAAATAGAAAGATGTTCAATAACAGTGTTCAATACTACAAATTAAAGAAAAATATGTCTAATTTTCTTCATCTTCGTTCGACATGCTTCCTTAATCAGATACCTATAATATAACATAATAGTTAGTCAGTTATATATATTTTTTTAAAATTATACAAATAAATTTAGCAATTAATATCGAGAGTTGAAATTGGGCAAACTTTGAAGGCAATTGATCCTGATAATTTTGCAACATAAATGTCATCATTTTTTTCATTTCAATTACCTAACTAAACACACAATGTATTTAGTATTGATTTATACTACAAAAATCACAAAATGATAGTGGAAGAACGAGAAAGAACAAAGCTATTGTAAGAAACAAGATAACAAGCAAGCGTAGGTGTGATTAGTGCATATTTATGCCCACATTTATGCTTTAAAATTTAAATTTTTGATGAATTCATGTGCTTGAATGAGTGATTTAAAGAGGATTTGTTATGATTGGATATATTGGGTTTGGGAATAAAAATGGACTTAAAAAGTGATTTTTAGTTGCATAAATTATTCTTTGGAAATTCTTACGTTTATTTGTGCAGTTGAGAATATAAGTTTTATTGGTCCAAATGGCAATTCAAGGCCCAAAATCAGATTTTGTTTGGAAAATAATATACAAATGGGCCAAGCAGACAAACTTTACCTTTGCACCTCCTAAAATCCCTACATACACCCTCTTCTCTTAACCAGGCACAATACTAAGCCAAACAGTAACTCTATACACCTCCTAAATTTCCCTACCCATACCCCTCCTAAGCCAAACTCCACCAGATCATGCCACGTGTCCAAATCCTCCCCACACAGATTTAACCAACCACATATTGTCACATCACCATCATCATCTTCCCAGAAACCCTAATTCCCAAATCTCCAAACCCTAGGACACGCACAACCGTCGTCACACTGCCTCTCCATCGCGTCACCATCCTTTCCGCCGTGCCGTCACCAAACCCAGGCCGTCGTCAACCTTCGAGCCACCACCGCAAAACCCCACCATCGACGCGAGTCCTCCTTCGTCAATTGCGAGACCTAGCCGCGCTACTTCCTCCATGCCGCCACCACCAAATCGTCTTCCTTTCTCGACGGACAGCCACCATCAACCATCACCACCGTTCATCTTCTCAACTCGCAAAACACAGTCGCACCATCTCGCTCTTCTAGTAATGCGAGCCCTTTCCTGACCGTGACTCCCTCTTCTTCATCGCCCCAACCATCGAGAGAAGCCTCCACGCATCAGACCGTCAACACGCATCTCCCATAGCAGCTATCATCGCGCCACCACGCCGCAGATACAAACCACCCTCGTTGTGAGAATCTTCCACGGCCACCAACATCTTCCTCGCATGCCAATCTCCCCGGAGCACAGGCTGTCATCTCCAACCCCAAACCTGCAAACAGAAAACCAATCTGTAGAACCCTAATTTTGGGTGGAAAGGGAGCGGACACGTGGCGAGCACTCATTGGCGCGTCCTTTCTCTAGTCAAAAGTGGTCAATGCTGTTTGAATCTGGTCAAGGGTGGTCACCTGAGGAGCTTTCTTGCAATTTCAAAAATTCAGAAGGGCTAAAGTGCAGATAGAGGAAATTTCAGGGTACTTGTGCAATTTTGGAAAGTCAGAAAAGATAAAAAATAAAATTTCAGTTGTTGAATTAATTTAATTTGGGAATATCAACAGAAAATATCTTCCAAATAATGTTATAATTATTTAAATCTTTTAGTTATTTGGAAGATATAAGATAAAAGATTCTATCAACTGAATATTCAGAGTCCAAGCCCAATCAAACCTATATAAAGAGACCTAGGGGACTTAACTTGACTTCACTTCATTCATTCATTCACCACTTCTCTCACTTTTCTTTCATCTTATATTCAACTCCATTCATGGAGAGCTAAGCATCTAGGGCTATTCTGTTGTAATTCCATGATGGATTCTGAGGTTACGTTAAGTTAATGCAATCGTTTATTTTGATTATTGATTTAAGTTGTTCTCTCTCTATGTCTTTCATCTCTCTATCTTGTTAAAAGTAAAGATTTTTGCATCATAATGTGTTTGAATCTACATGCATATTGATTATATGAGTTCTAGGGTTTCTAGGTTTAATTGAGAATCTACTTTGATTTAATTTAGGAACTTTCATATGATTAAATGATTTTTATTATCAATTGAGAATGTACTTTGGTTGGTAGTAATAATTTCAACTATAATCAATTGAGAATTTACTTTGATTGATTAACTTTTAACTTGGTTAAGAGATTTAAGAATAGACATGATTAAACACAATAGATTTTGATTGAGAATGTACTTTGGTTGAATTTATTGTGAATAATCTAGAAAGGTTTTGCATTTGACTGAGAATTTACTTTGGTTAAATGCATGATCGCCCTCAAATTAATTAAGAATGTACTTTAATTAATTTGAAACTTAAACAATAAACAATTGAACAATTATTCATGAATAACCGATGATGAATCTATCTTGAAAAAACAGTGGAATTAGCCTATTTAATCATAAGTGTTTTTAAGTTTCTTTTTTGTTCTTTAAACATTCTCCAAACATTACTTTTATTTTTATTGCATTGCATTCATAAGATTGAAATATTGAAAAACAATTATGTATTCATTGGGAGACGACTCAGGATACTTTAATCCTATCTACTTTCTTAAATATTACTTAACAATACTAAAGTTGCTTTGAAAAGTAGTACAAAATCTGTCAACGTGTTTAACTATGGTGCAAATGATAATTGGAACTAACAACTACTATAACATAGCATTTATTGAAGTATGAAACACTAAATTCAGCAAAAGAAACAATAGAACAACAAATCCTAAATCTGACTAACCTCAACTGACGAGAATAACATAGTTGCCAGTATTAACTACCTATTGTTATAAGATTGGAAAATTCACGGGCTTGATCAAGTAGCTAGCCAAAATAAAAAAATGTCAGTGTAATGTAGATAACATTTACAGGTATAAACACAGCCTTTCAAGTTAAATTCGCACTCTGATGGAATTCAACTAAGTTGAACAACTAGATATTGTAAATAAAGGGAAATTTTAAAAGGAGTAACTATATAAATAGAGGTAAAACATGTTGAGCAGCTCTGTCCTCCGAGTAAGCCAGAAATTTAAAGTTCAAATTCATTTATCTTCATAGATTTCCACCATTACAATCTGGTCAACAAAGTGTTAACGACAAAAAATATATAGAACCACACACTGATAAATGAAATCATCGAAGACATAGACTAAATTGTTAATTGCAAGTAAACAAAACCCCAATCATGAAGTTGTTAACACAAATCATATAGAGCAGCTAAAAAAAGATCATACACATGGGCAAGTAGAAAGAACTGTAGTGCCATTATAATCAAATCAGCAACTTGACAAAGGCTAGGCCGTTAATTGAAGGTAAACAAAATGTCAAATCATGAAATTGTTAACATAAATCACAAAGAAGACCGTCCAAATATTATGACTAAGCTAGACAACTAAAACAAGAATCAACAAACCAAATTATGAAATTATCTACAGAACTCAATAAATATAAGACAACTTGGTAATAATTGATAATGATTATCGAGAAGTTAGACTACTGGAATAAGATTTGGATAATCATTATAAACATAAACAATACAAATATAACAGTAAACAGTAATAGTCAACTACTTCCATGAAAAGCTTTCTTCCCCAATATAAAAAGCCACCTAATACCAAAATCCACATGTAATCCAAGTCCAAATAAAAATAACAGAGAAATACAAGGACCCTGATGAAACACCTTGCCCTCCCCTTTGTCACAATCATGGTTAAAGAAACATTTAAACTCAGATTAATCTTCATATCAATGTGTGTGTATAAGAATCACTCAACTATCTATATCTAAATAGCTCTATTATATAGATAGATAGATAAACATAAATTTTGGTGTAGCAGTTGTGTCCAAACAGGTAAAACACAAACAATCTGTGCCAGGAACTAAAGGATTCACAAAGCATGGAGCTATTGGGATATACACAACTTAAAATCCAGTCATAAATAATCATCAACATTATTTTAAAAAATGAATAACTAAATTGCAATCAATCTATAAGTAGTCCTTGCAACTCAACCAATCCATAGCAAGGTTAGAAACAAACAACATCAATCCAAACAAAAACATTCAGAGTTACTAAGATAACACATTGAAATAATTAAAAAAAACATGAATTATAAAAAATAATTTAAACTATAAGGGAAGAACAAGGCAGGAATTAAAACCTCAGCAACTGTGTCGTTTTGAGCTATGGTCTCGGAAGCCAGCGGAGCAGCCCAACCGGATTCAGGAGGAGCGGTGGTAGCAGTGGATGACTTCGAAAAGCTAAATCATAGAGCCAAGATCGAACACAGTCTTACCTTGACGATCCGTGCAGGAGCACGCCAGAACACCTCAACCTCGCTCAACCCACAAATGCCTCGACGCCTCCACCTCGAAGCTCAACCAAACAGTAGAAGACGAACACGAAGCCAAGCAGGAAAAGATTGTGGTGCACGGAAGGATTTGGAAAAAAATTTGATAAAGGAGGAAAACGAGGTTAGGATTTAGATACTTTTAGAGAATTAGATTAGATGGATATTGAAAGCGCGGGGAGGAGATATACAGGTTGAGTAAGTATTTTAAAAATAATGAAAAATTACATTTTAGGGACGTTTTTTTATTAACCGCCGAGAATTATTCGGACTTTTCAAAACGGTGGAAAGTAATCCTCCTAAAATCAATTATTTGTGTATATGTCTCAAAAACGGCGTATACAAACTCTCATTTAAGGCAAAACCAACATTCATAAGAATTAGAATTATTATCAAAGCTGTCTTAAAATTTCCGAAATTACTATTAAAGCCTATTAACATTAATGTTCGAGAATGAAACCTGAGTCCAATTCCTGGTCTGAATTATATAATATTGATTCATCAAAACATTCAATTGAGTTTAATGTTTACAACACTCTAAAGCAGAATGAAGGTTCATACATATATGTATAATTCTTAAGGCCCATTCTCGAATATTGTGAGTATGCTAAGTTTCTATGATTTTATTTTTAGTAATTAGTCATTCCATTACAGTAAGTGTTAATATATATAATAAGAAAAAAATAATAATTTTAATTCAAAAACTTCAATTTTATTAGTTTTATATGAAATTCGTTAACTGCTTATATGTAATTAAACATGTGTACATGTTTTTAATATGCAAAATTAAGGTTTCAGAGCGTCTTTTATCTTTTTTTCTTCTAATTTAAAATCTTTCGACTCTGTTTAAGGTTAATTATTAATGCTAATTGATTTTAGTAAACACACATAACAATTATTATTAAAGACGAAACATGTGTTCTATTACCTTAATTATTAATCAAGTTTAAACAAAACTAATAAAATTAAGTTTTTGTACTGATATTTTTTTATTGTAAAAACGAAATATGTTAATACTTGTTTTATTAAATTATTTATTTATTTATTGTTATACTTTGTTATCATATGGTAACCAGATAATATATCAAAGATAAAAACTAAATAATACACTTGAGATAAGAATCAATTTACTAAGTTATTTTGTGACATGTAATTGATTCTTTGCAAATAATAATTGATTTATAAAAGTACATAAATTGAGTAGAATATAAATTAAGCATACTTAGATATATATTCATTGATTATTTTTAAACACTTTATATTTGTTAATAAATCAATATAGATATTATAAATAAAAAATACAAAGAGAAAGAGTTTCAATATTGGTTAATGATAGATGTAGGAAGTGATTTTCTATATCAAAATCACAATGTGTAATCAATATAGAATATGACATTCTACATTTGTTAAAACCACAACTATGTAGAATGTGGTGTTTTTTTTTAAAAAAAATGATGTTCTTGAAATTCTTCATTAGTGGGAGAATCACATTGACAAACATGATATATAAATCAACAAGAAATATTAATAACAATTAAAATTAATTAAGATGTACAAGAAAAATCACATAAAAATGATTTAAACTAAAAACATAAAATACGATAAACAAAGATTTAAGAGAGGAAATAGACATAAATTAGAGTGCACATGAGAGATTCAAATATATTTGGTACAAAGATAAACATATAAGAATGTTCAATGCAGAAAGAAAAATGTTAACATCAAAGAGGAAGATACAGACGTATGGTAGAGGAGGGGTGTAAAATTTCAAAACTTATAATACAATATACTAAATTATATTATTTATGAATTGTTTAAACATTTTATTATTTTATAAAAATATTATAAGACTTGCTATTAGAAAAAAGGCAAAAACAAAATTTGGAAGGGAGGAGTTGCGGGGGCTCAGTTTATTTCTCGTCCTAAGTGATAAGAATGGAAGGTAAAAATATTTAGGTTTAATTGCTTGCATTGTCCCTAGTTTGGCTGCAACGTGTCAAAGTAGTCCATCTTTTTAAAAAAATTTCAATTACGTACAAACTTGGTTTAAAAGTGTCAATTTCGTCCAAACGTATGTAAAATTTGCTTCAATCAAGTCCCTTCCGTTAAATTCACCAAAACGGACGTTAATTTTTTAGTTCTCTCTGCTCTGCTCCTCTGCTTCTCTGCTCTGCTCCTCTGGACATTATAAAATAATATAATGATAATATAAAATATAAAATAATACATTAAGCAATTATTAGAAAATTTGAAAATATTATGCATATATATTAAATGAAAAAAATAGTATACGTGGACTAAGTTATACAGAACTTCTGCACAGAATAATGATTGTGGATGAAACTCTCATTTCTCATATATTTATACTTGGTTTTAGTTTATCTTACAAAAACATGAAAACTAAATCTAAACAAAAAGTATTCTTTTCACACCCATTTTCTGCTTCATTCGATAATTGTTTTTCGTAGTAAAATATTATATTAAAATAATAACAATAAATATAATTAAAATATTATAATTCGTAGTAAAATATTATCTAAAAATCAAATAATTCATTTTTCTGTTCTTTAACTAAAAAGGTATTTACAAAGAATTATACGTTTTGTGTTAATTATATTGGTTGAACTGTTTCTACATATTTTCATTTTCTTTAAAAAAGAATTATACGTTTTGTGTTAATTATATATATATAATTTATCGTCATTAAAAGTATATTAAAAATATATATAAGATAATAGGATAAATCATATATATTTAAAATAATTTATTAATTAATTTATTTACTAAAATAGTTTTAAGATAATAAAATATAAGATAGATATTTATATTTGAGATTAATAAAATTATTTTACTTTAAAATACACACATATTTTAATTAATAGATACTGTATAACTTTAATTTTTTCTTTCAATTAACAGGCACAATTCTCTATTAATAAATCATATGTAGCATATTGGTAAAAAAAAAGTGGAATAATAATTTAGATAAAATCATTTAGTTACATCATGATCATGATTTAATTTATGTAAATATTAAATATAAGTGAAAAACATTTTACTAAAGGAGCAGCAGAGCATAGCAGCAGAGCAGTAGAGCAGAGAAGCAGAGGAGAGAGAAAAAAAAATTAACGTCCGTTTATGGGATTTAACTGAAGGGACTTGATTGAAGCAAATTTTACATACGTTTGGATAAAATTGACACTTTTAAACCAAGTTTGGACGTAATTGAAACTTTTTTAAAAAGATGGACTAACTTGACACGTTGCAGCCAAACTGTGGACAATGCAAGCAATTAAACCAAATATTTACTATAATATTAACATAATTTTTTACTATAAAACATGAAAAAAATAATCTTATTCACATTTTCATGTTAATATAGTTGAATTCATATTACTTATCATATTATCTAGGCCTAAAATATACTTGAATTCATATTACTTATCAATAAAAATGAATAAATTACAAAACTTTTTCTATTTTATGAAAAATTATAAAAAATATATTTATTTTATAAAATTAATTTAAATAGATAATTAAAAGATGTAAAATATATTAATAATTTAGTTTAAATCTCATGTGAATATTATTTTTTTCAGAGGAATTATATTTATAAATAAGCTAACAAAGAAAAAAAATACTTTTTAATTTTCTTAAATATTAAAATATAAAAGTTACAACAATAATTTTGCATTTTTTTTTCGTTTTTCTTTAAAGGATGAGTTGGTTCTTATAGTCAATAGTCAACTTAATTTATAATAATATATTTTTCAGTTTAAATTAAAAAATTAAATTAATTTTAATATTTGAGTGGAATGATTTAACGTATAAATTTTAAACAAAATATTTAAACATGGATATATAACCTATAATTAGATTAAATTATAATTTGATCCTATTTGAATAGAAGATATTTTCCATGGTCTTGTCATGCATGGCATTGGCACAGTCATTGTGACAAAAACACTTGATATTATCACGTAACAAGATAATGATTGTGTAACATTAAAAAACATTTCAAAATAAAAAATACACAAATACTACTCACTAACAAGTGATATTAACAAAAATGAAATTTAATTGAAAAAAAAATGACTATGAATAAAAGCAACCAATGTAGGAATCAATTAGTAATTAAGCCTTACCAAAAGAAAGAAAAAAGGATTTTTATTATTTTTATACTATTTTACTTATATATTTCATATTATTTTATGGAGTGAGATGTCTTCAATTTCATCTTATTAAATTGGTATATATATTTTATGATCATAATAATTTAATATAATAAATATTATTTAACAAATGAGAATTTAATAATTAAAATTTTAAATTAGTATTTATATTTTTGGAATAAACATATTATATATATATGGTTAAATATGTTTTCAATCTCTAAATTTAGATACGAAATTGAATTTTTTTTTTCAAATTTTGATACATTTTCGTTTTTAAATTTTAAAAATAAATGGTAGAGTTCTTTTAATTGAATTGTGTTAAATTTTTTTAACATGTTAAACACATTTCATATTAACGTTTGAATTGTTTACTGTTATGTAGTAAGATATTTACATAAAATATCTTAGACGGTTAAGTAACTAACCACATTTTTAGGTAAGGTGGTTATTTTTATTTGACTTATAAATACAATGACAGGGCAAAAGTCCAGGTACGTTCTCTTTATGTCTAGAGACTCTAAATAATATTTCAGAGCAGTATCATAATCACTCTCTTGAGAGCTGAGGCTCCATAACTCACATCTGACTTGAGCGTCGGAGTATCTTTGCAGGTACCTCCCCCTCCTTTGGCGAGTATGAACAACAACAATTGGAGAAGAGCAAGCGTCCCAGACAGTGTCCCAGACAGCGTTCCAGACAGCGTCCCAGACAGCCAGGAGCAACGAAGACACACCGGAAAATATCTACACCGAAACATTTTGGCGCCCACCGTGGGGCCGAGTGCCAACCCAAAGAAGCCACAAGAGGAGCCTCGGCCTCGATGAATCATTTCTTCGGATAAAGCCACTCCATCACCGCCAGCACGTGCACCTCTGCGAAATCGCAACAATGAGCACATCAGCGAAATCACACCTCTTTGTGGGTCAGATCCAACACCCAAAAACCTAGATCTTTCTTCCAAAGCAGCTAACGAGAGGTACCCCCACCCAGTCCCGCACACTCGCCACTATCTCCGCCCAAACCGGCCGCCACCGGCTACCTCCATACCGCCACCAGCATGCCCACCGTCAAGACCATCGTCAGCCGTCACCGGAGCTCTTCCCCTCCTCCTTTCTCGCGTGCGAGGTTCTCTCCGTGCCGCGTCTTCGCCGTCTGACGGAGCCCGACCATCGCGAGTCACGGCTGATGCCACCAAACCAGGGCTACCGCCATTCGTCGAGCTCGTCGCCGGCCACGGAATCAAGCTCCCCTTTTTCTCTTCTCCTTGCGCGCGAGAGGGATAATCTTCTCCTCCATGAATCGCTTCTTGGGCGAACTCAACCACCATGCCGACCAGGGTCGCCGCTCTCCGTCAAGCTCTCCCCACCATCACTGCGTTGCCTGCCACTACCGAGCCTGCTGCCAGCGTTGCCTAGAGTCAACGGCGCTTCCTAAAACCGGTTGTACTGCTCTCTCCTTCGTTTTCTTTGAAACGGGTTTCCTCTCCGATTTGGGGCACGCTGTTTTGCCTTCCACCAGCCACCACCAAAGGTTATGCCAAGAAAATATTTGGGGTTTCCTTCTGTGTTTAATTGATGTATGAATTATCAGAGTCGAGACTGAGAACAGAAAACCCTAAATCCCCAAATTGAGCCCAGGTTCTCATTCTTCGTCTTCAATGGCAACATCTCTTCTGAAAACTGCACCCAACGTGTTCCAAAGACAATCCCCAAATCGGGTCCACCCATCAGCCTCCGTCGCGCCACCAGGCACTGCTGTCGCAGGAGCACCATTAGTTCATCCCTATCATCTCCACGATCGCACAATCCGCAAACCGAAAACCCTAAATTCCCAAATCACAACCCAATGCCAGGAGCTCGGTTCCAGTCACATGAGCAGGCTCGCCGGCAGCAAACTCGCAGTTTTCGCGGAGGACTCCCACACGAAAGATCACCTCGCCGTTCGGTTCCGCCTCCGCGCCATCCGCAGCGCAACGAGCCAGGGCTAGGTTGCGTTTCCGCCAGTCCATCCCAAACCTGGGAATTCCATGGTTTTCGATCACCTTGATCGGCCGTTCCGCAGTGTGGCTGATTCTAGGGTTTTTTAGGTCAGAAAAGGATTTTACAGAGAAGCGGGAAGAAGACGGTTGTCAGGGTAAACCCTTTCGGTGTCTTGTCAGACCCATTCTCCACGTCTTCCGCAACCCTAGCACAATTCACGCGTCGTTCGATTCTGCCTCCACATCATCCAACTAACTTGGCCTGAACCCTATTTTTAAGGATTAGATACTGAACCATCCGATCCGTCCGGCACATAGACTCAACGATCCTCCAGGATCGCCCACTTTGTCAACCATTGGCGATAGACAGCAGACGGTCGTCCTCGACCGATCATACATTTTGTCGACCACTGATACGACAACACCTCGATCGATCGTCCACTCAGTCGACCACTAGTGAATCGACAACATACGGTCGACCTTAACCGATCGTACGCTCATTTTGAGGAACGACAGCGAGGCCATCAGTGACCATAAGCGCTGCAACACTCGACCGAACGACAGCGAGGCCGTTCGACCATTTCCTGGTCAACCATCTCGAATAAGCCGCCAGCTAGGTCGTCCACCTTGGTCGACAGCAAGACCGAGCGACCATTTTCTGGTCGACCATCACGAATTAGCCACCACCTAGGTCGTCCACCTTGGTCGACAGCAAGACAGAGCGTCGACCGTGACCGATCGACAAAACCTTCTTCATTGCCGATCGACCATTTCCTTGTCGACCATCAAGAATGAGCCACCACCAAGGTCGTCCACCTTGATCGATGACAAGACCGAGTGGCCTCAACGTTCATCCCTGGCGATCAACCATTCCGCCTCACTCATGTTCGGCCACCCGTCTCCATAACGTTCGTCCACTGGGTCCCCAACGTTTGACCATGCTTGGCCTCGACCATTCGGCCACCCGCCTCAGTAACGTTCGTCCACTCGAATCCGTAAGCGTTCGCTCATTCAACTACATCTGATGCTCGCACATTGGTCCTCAATGACGTTCGGCGTCTTGGTCTCTACCGCTCGACCATACTTCAACATGAGCATGTCAGCGTTCGAGCGCCACTGACGTTCAAACACCGCTCGACAATCCATATCAATGAGCGTTCAGAAACCGCTCGACAAACCATGAGACGAGCGTTCAAACCGTCCACGCGTTCAACCTACGTGTCGAGCGTCCAAACCGCCCTCACGTTCAACCGCTCGACACTCCATTTGGTTTCGGCCGCTCGACAAGCCTTGTGATGAGCCTTCAACCCGTCCACGCGTTCAACCTATGTGTCGAGCGTCCAAAGCGTCCTCACGTTCAACCGCTCGACAATCCCTTCGGTTTCAACCATTTGGTATCACATGTGGTCACTCCTCCGGACTCAAACGTTCGGCCTTTCGGCTTCGAGGACGCTCGACAATTCACGGCTACGAGCGCTCAAACATTCGGTCACTCGACGCCAACGTCGTTCGTTCTCTTGGGCCCAATCGTTCGTCCATTAAATCTCACGGACGTTCGGCTTACAGCGTTCGTCGCTTCGCTCGACATCGACGTCAAACAGTCGGCCGTTCGGCCTCGCCTTTCGGATTCGAACGCTCGACAATGCCTGTGTACGAGCGTCCTATCATTCGAGCGCCACAGTCGTTAATAACGTTCGTTCTCTAGGCCTCAATCGTTCGGCCATTAGATTTCACGGACGTTCGGCCTAGAGTGTTCGTCACTTCGCCCATCATCGACGTTCGGCCTCAAGCGCCCAACACTCACTCTCCCTAACGTTCGGCCAACCCGCCTCAATCGTTCGGCTTTCCGTGGCCTACAGCGTCCAGCATTTTGCCTCACTGATGTCGCCGCTCCCATTCTTCCCCATTGTCGTTCGCCACTTTCCAGGTCGACCATACTTCAACACAGCGTCCAACATTCGGCCTAATGGACGTTCGGCCACCAGGTTTGCAACTTGACCAAACGGTCTCACCTATATGCTTAATATTATTTCTTATAGTGCAGATAAGCATATCTTGTACGTAAAAGCGGACACCTGAGAGCCGTTCATCCTGAGGCACTCCTAGACCCGGTAGATGTTCGCCCTAGAACACCCAGGTGCACTGAATAAAGGGATACACTCCCGCTGGTAGATGTTCGCCCTAGAACACCCAGACCATCAAACCTAGGGGACCATCCTCTAGCCTAGCTTATGTTCGCCCAAGAACATCAAATTTTCAAAGATTCTGTCGTTCGACATCGAAAGCGTTCGTCATTTGGTTTCAACGCTCGACATTCAAATGTCAACGAACGTTCACAAAGTCGGTCGCTCGGCCTCAACGCTCGACCATCAATGTCAACGAATGTTCACACAGTCAATCGTTCGGCCTCAACGCTCGACAATCAAATGTCAACGAACGTTCACAAAGCTAGTCGCTCGGCCTCAACGCTCGACCATCAATGTCAACGAACGTTCACACAGTCAGTCGTTCGGCCTCAACGCTCGACAATCAAATGTCAACGAACGTTCACAAAGTCGGTCGTTCGGCCTCAACGCTCAACCATCAATGTCAACGAACGTTCACACAGTCAGTCGTCCGTCCTCCCTTCGGTGTCAACCACTCGGCCTCACATGTCACTCGGCTTCTACCGCTCGGCCATACATATCCTCACGTTTGGCCTCGGTCGTTCCAGCTTTTTTCCGTTCATATCCGCCTCTTTTTGGCCCATCACACTCAACTGCTCGGTCATCCTTGGTTTAAAACGTTCAGTCCACACAGGAGCGACAACCAGAAACACGCTCCCCAAAACAGCCTCCCTCAAACCCATAAGTCCTATAGTTACCGCGTCCATAAAGTAGAACGGTTAACTCGGACTTGGGGGGCATGTTATGTAGTAAGATATTTACATAAAATATCTTAGACGGTTAAGTAACTAACCACATTTTTAGGTAAGGTGGTTATTTTTATTTGACTTATAAATACAATGACAGGGCAAAAGTCCAGGTACGTTCTCTTTATGTCTAGAGACTCTAAATAATATTTCAGAGCAGTATCATAATCACTCTCTTGAGAGCTGAGGCTCCATAACTCACATCTGACTTGAGCGTCGGAGTATCTTTGCAGGTACCTCCCCCTCCTTTGGCGAGTATGAACAACAACAATTGGAGAAGAGCAAGCGTCCCAGACAGTGTCCCAAACAGCGTTCCAGACAGCGTCCCAGACAGCCAGGAGCAACGAAGACACACCGGAAAATATCTACACCGAAACATTTACATTATTTGACATATTTCAACTCAAACAAATTAATATTGTTTGGTTTAAAAGACTATATCTATTTTTTAAGTTTAAATATCAAAATATATCATTTCAATTTTGTGTCCAAGTATAGAGACTAAAATATTATATATATATATATATATATATATATATATATATATATATATATATATATATATATATATAATAATATAAAAAGTATACATTACAAATAAAGTTATAAATATATGAATGATATTTTGTGTTGTTTTTACATCATCTAATTCATTTATATGATATTTGCTTTTACTTCCTACATATTTTTTATTTCTTTTTTTGTGAAAATGATACAAACTAACACACACACACATATATATATATATATAATATACTATCACATGTGAATAGATGATTTATTCATAACTTAGATATTTTTTCGCCATAATAAAAGTTACATTTTTTACGAGCTTATAATAAAGAATAAATGCCTAAAATTATAAAAATAACATTTAGAGGATATGAATAATCACGTCTAACACTCCTTGTTAGTTTAACTATAATATCTCTAACAAATCTATCACATTCAACATCCCTACAACATCCACTAGTCTTAACCTATTGTACAGTATGTCACTTAACTAGCCTTTTCTTGAAAAATATAATAAAATCATAATCTTACCATTAAAATATATTTATATGTATATAGATAGACTTGTCAAATTAACTTATTTAATAGGACTTGACCCTATTTCACGTGGATTGGAAAAAAAAAACCCATATGGTAAAATTTCCTCAAAGCCCTATGGGTGAAGGCTATCTCATAAGCTTTTCTTTTTAGCATGAGAAAAATAAAGGAGATGGATGACAAATAAAGGATATGCATTTGATTCATAAGGGAGTAATATTTGAAGTTGGCTTGTGATATTGTTTATTATATTAACTTTCTATCTTTTAAAAGTTCATTATTTTTTTAATTGAGAAATGCACATTTCATAAGTCTCATTTCCCATTACCACCAATTTTAACAACATTTTCACATTAATCTAACAAAATGTACTTGCAAATACATAATAAAATTATAAATATGAGTTACTAATATTTTCCTTCCTTCACCATCCTTAACTAATTGTAATAACATGTTAAAATCGTCACCAAATCACTAATTTTAAAACAAATAATATATTAAACATAACGATTTTTAGGATGTTGATTAACTTAGAATTGGAATATATATATATATATATTATATATATATATATATATATATATATATATATATATATAATTTCAACAAGGCAATTATTAAATATTTTAAATATACTTTTAATTACAATAAGAATTGGAACATTTCTTTTTTTAATACGTTAAATTTAATTTTATTAGTGTTTTTTCAATTCTGATATAAATTTTGTTAAATATGCACATAAAACTACTTTACTTAAATGTCATTTTGTTACATAAGGAATTAACATAAAGAAGTATTGTATATATATTTTGTAAATTTTAAATATATTAAAATATTATTTTGTAAAAGCTAACATTCACATATTGAAGTTAGTGCAAAATGTTCGCAAAAATTATTAATAATTATGTGAAAAACTATTAAGAGCTNTCATCCATTAAGTTTAATCCAAACAAGAAATTAAGAGCTCTCCATACCTGGAAAATGTGTTTGCCCTCTCCGCAAAATGTTTCCTCCAAACTCCGTAACCTCACCCGTCTCGCACTCAACCCGAAATGCTTCCTAGCTTGCACTCGCACCTTTCTTTACTCTTTAGTTTCTACAATCACTTGCATTAGTCTATTTCTAACCCTCTCTTCATGATTGAACTCCAATAGAGCCTCCCAACCCACCACGTTGCGATATACAGCCCAAAACCACACTGGCAGCTGGGACAGGGATGACTGCAAATCACTCCTCCAAGGTTTCGTGCTTAGGATTGATGCAAAGGACAAGGGTTTTGTGGGCGAAGGGTTTTGAGCAAAGGGGGAAGGGGGTTTTCGTGGCCAGCTTTGAGAGGAGACGAAGATTATTACTTTGGTGCAAAATGAATTTGAGAATGGGAATATCTTATTTTTGGCCCTAATTAATCGAATACATTACCGGCGGCTCACAAGCCTTCGGAAAACGTTATTTACCGACGGTCTAAAGGCCTTCGGTAATTAACGCATTTCTTGTAGTGGTCGTGGTTTCACTGGGAACTCTGTCTCTGCATTTCGAAGTCCCTCACCATGTTTATGGGTCGCGGTCATCTGTCCTGAGGTTTGTTTCGGTTGGTTTGTTGTTGGTTGTCGTCGCCTTCGGTGGTGTGTGTGGTGGTATTGGACTTCCTCTCCGCAGCTTTGATTTGTGCAAGTTAGTCTTTGATTCTCTCCTCCTATCCATTGTCGTTTGCAATGTTGTTGTGTGTAAATATAGATTGCAGTAGAAATTAGATTGAACTATATAACTGAACTTAGAAATAGGATTAAAGATTGTTGGAATGGATTAAAGATTCATCTTCTTCCTCAACCCAAAAGGGGCAAAATCACCAATGATGAAGCTTGAAGACCCAAGGAGGAGTGGGAGAGCTTCCCAACACCCCAAACAGTCTCCAAGGGCCTCTCCCAATCTCTAAGTGAAGAATGAAGTGTAGGAGGAGAACAATGCCCAAAAAATCGCGAGACCCATGTTTAAATAACCCATTTTGACACATTAGCGTCGTCATCGTCAGCGGTAGCCTGGCGGCAACCTAGTGGCAGCATTCCAAAGAGAAAACCACCTAGCTACCGCTCAGCGGCACTGCAACGCCAGCATTCCAGTTACAGAGAGCCCAACGGCAGCCTAGCGACAACATTCCAGAGAGTAGAGCGCTCAGCCGTAGCCCAGCGGTAGCACTTTTGACAGCATTCTAAAATTCAAGTTCTTGTGCGATTCCAAATGCGTCCAACATGGGTATTTGCTTCAAATTAATCTTTTATTGTCCCAAAACATGTTCCCTTGAATTCTTGCTTTTTTTCCTTCACTAGAATTACTTCGTATTCATTTATTTCACACACTTAAACAAAGAGATTAAAGGTAAAAACAAGCACATAATAACTAAAACACAAGAGAATTGGAAAATACACTAAACTTGAGGATAAAAACAAGGTAAAAGTTATGAAAGAGTTGATTTATTCACAAAATATACACACAAAAACACATAAAATCAACTGTTATCAGTTCACTTAGAACCCAGTTCACCCGGGTTGAACCCGTGGTGAGTCGGGATGGCTCACCAACCCACCTAATTTAAATTAATTATTTATTAATTTATGTTTCAATATTATTAGTTAACACTTTTTTTATTATGTTATAGATGTGGATAAAGAAAAATATATTTCTAAGAGAGAAAAATATTATGGATTTATCTATTCAAGACTCTGATATTATAAATGGATAAATGACACAAAAATGATCAACTTTAGAAACTTATATGTTCGCTTTTTGTGCTTGTTTTTGGATTACATTTGGATTGTTTGATACTTTTTTATTTTGAATTGTCTTTGGAGTTTAACATTGTTTTAGAGTAAAATTTATATAGATTTGAAAAAAAAATTGTAATCTGAGGAAAATAATTGAAAAAACCACTCAAAACTAAATCCAGGAAACCCTAGGGATCCATGTTCAACTTTATGTACAACTCTCCAAAATGCCTCTGGTAATCGATTACCAAAGACATTTTAGGTGGTAATCAATTACCAGAGACATTTTGAAAAGTTGTATAGAAAGTTGAACGTGGTTCCCCATCCAAGGTAGTTGGGCTCCCTAGGGTTGTTTGGACTTGGTTTTTGAGTGATATTTTCAATTTTTTTTTCCTTGTATAAGTGAGTTTCCTTATCATTGGTAGTGTTTAGTTCATAACTTAGGCACTAATGCTCACGATTTTGAACCACCTTTGTTCAAACCACCTATTTGGGCTTTGACCTCTAATATTGAATAAACTAATTGTTAAAATAGAATGACTTAGTTTCTCACACCAAGAGGGGAGGGGTGAATTGGTGAGGTTTAAAATATAAACTTTCAAAATCTATTTCACAAAATAAGATGCTTTTATGCTTTTCTTGAATCACAAGTTAAAAGATATGCAATGCAGCAGTAAACTTAATTGAATATACTGACAGCTTAATCGACTTAATAAAAGAGTGTAGGGATCAGAGAATTCAAACGTTGATTTTTATACTGGTTCGGCCAACCTGCCTACATCCAGTGTCCTTCCAACCATGAGAAGCAAATGCACTATAAAGGTCAAGGTTTTTACAACAAGGTTTTTACAGAGACCTCACGTCAAAAGTGCAAAACACCTCTTTAATCGTCTAATCTAAATATAGGCAACAAACAAACGAGACCAGCAGCAAGAACACCATCTTCTGCTGTCTATCCCTTTGAGGCACCCTAAAAGTCAAGAACATTGTTCTTCTTCCTGCAAACACCACAGGGAGTCCAAGCCAATCTTCAAAGATTGCAAACCCTGATCGCGCAGAATACACCCAGTTGTGTAGATTGATCAGAAGTTCAAATCAGCAAGCCTTGCTTCTCAAGAAACCTCAAGTCTTTGATCACCATGGTCAATCTTGGTTCTTGAAGCTTTTCCTTTCTCTATAAGATCACACAACGTTCTGTAAAAGATATGAAAGTGTCAAATGCACAAAAATTCTTACAGAATTCAAATCAGCGTCAATTTATAGTAATACACACATCAGACGAATTTTAATCAATTTTGCTACTAATGTAGTTGAATACATCTTGCAATTATAACAGACTAACATCAGTCAAGCTCATTAATTGAATGCACATTTAATACAGTCGACTCACAATAAATGTTTGGTCAATATATTTAAAAATATGACAGTTAAAACAATTACGTCAAGCATTCAACCAATTTTCAAAATAACAACCAAATTAGTCGAATACAAATTGCATGCAGTCAATTAAGAAAACTCACTTAGCACATTTTTGAAAACTTTTCTCTTCAAAATAACTCACAGCACACTTGATAAAAGTTTGTGCAAACACACGAGTTTTAATTGATTCATCCCATAATGTAATCGACTTAAAACTGTTGTTTTGCTACACATTAAAGTTCAACCAAAGTCCTTGTGGTTTTCCATTTCCAAAAAGTTATGTCATGCGTACACATATAAAATCACATATTAAACACAGTGACATGCAATGAACAACACAATCATGTTCACAAATATGCTTATACAGATTTATCACAGTAAGCAAATGCATATAACATGTAAGCACAAAACATGTAACACAGAATACTCATGTGTTATTAATTATGTGTTGTCATCATCAAAAACACAGATATCACTGATATTGTGGTTTCAGCTAAACCAGTACTCCCCTTATCAACAATCTCAACACTAATGTGTCTTTTGATGCATTAAACACCACCAATGGTGAGGAAACTCACTCATCCAACCCAAAAAATTAAAAAAATCACTCAAAAATAAAGTCTAGGGGCAACCTTGGGCAGCCTAGTTCTTCTGGCTGGGGAGCGACGTTCAACTTTCGCTACAACTCCCCAAAATGCCTCTGTTGTTTTTGAGTGATTTTTCAATTTTTTAGGTTGGATGAGTGAGTTTCCTCATCATTGGTGGTGTTTAGTACATCAAAAGACACCTTGGTTCATTCAATTGTGGAGGCTAAATCTTAGATAGGTGGTTTGAACAAAGGTTGGTCAAAAGCTTGAACATTGGTGACCAACTTAGGCTTTGGTAATCGATTATAGGATCCTTGTAATTGATTACCACAGGCATTTTGGGGAGTTGTACAAAATCTTGAACGTGGCTCCTCGGGTATGGGAACTAGGCTCCCTAGGGTTGTCTGGATTGTGTTTTTGGGTGATTTTTTCAATTTTTTGATTTGGGTGAGTGGTTTTCGTGGTTTTTGATAGTCTTTAGTGCGTGAAAAGCATCTTATTCCTTTAAATTATCGACATGATAGATTACAAGAGGCTCGTAATTGATTACTAGTGTGTTGAATTACATGTGTTGCAACAACATAACAACAAAAATACGATTGTGGACCAAAATTGCAAATTTTTAAATATCATATCCAATGAGTACTTTTGATCCAACATCTGTAATCATAATATTTTGTATATAAAACCTAATGAATAACTTATGTACAACATAAATGTCAACCCCAAAATTAAGGTACAAGTTTATTACAATTTATATAACAACACAATCGTACAACCATAATATATATAAACTTGAACAATAATATATACACATTGAAATTGAGACAAGAGCATCACAATGACATCTATTTATACAAACTTCAACCATAATATATACAAACTTGAACAATAATATATGTTCTCTTGTTCTCGACCTCAAAGACGTGATCATCTCCTTCCTTCAACCCATATTATTTACAAAATTCCTTCCACCATTTTCCAAACTTTGACAAATTACGTGATGTGGAAAGCAACACTTTGCACTTAAACCCATCTTTATGTCCAAGTATGAGAACCTCCGCCAATTTAAAGATAATGAGAATGTGTGCTTTATTATCATAACAAAGGCAAAAGAAAGGAACAAGTTTTCAATACACTAGTGCAACCAAGGGATACGACAATGGTTTTGGGGTTATGACACTAGTAAAAAATTGGGTTTTTACAGCGCACATTATGCCACGGTTCACTGGAAACCGCAACATAATGGTGCGCGGTGGAAGTTTTGTAAATAAATCGAACAAATATGCCGCGGTTCAGAGCGGAACCGCGGCATATACTCCAGTCAACCATCCCCTTTGACGCCACGTCTGAATAAAAAATTAAATAACAGAGTATATGCCGCGGGTTTCTGGACAACCGCGGCATATACCCCTGCCAATTTATTGCAGGGGCTGACTGAGTCAGAGAATTTCAGAAGTTACAAGGGTATATGTCGCGGTTGCTCTGAGGAACCGCGGCATATACCGCAGTAACTTCTGAACTTCTCCGTCAGTCAGAGAATTTCAGAAGTTACAGGGGTATATGCCACGGTTTCTCAGAGCAACCGCGGCATATACCCCATGTCATCTACTGATATTCCCCAAAAGGCAGTTGGGAGACAGTTGTGTTCAGCACGTTACAAGGGTATAGGCCGCGGTTCTCAGAGTAACCGCGAACTATTCTCCTACCTGAAATAAATTTAAAATGAATTTGAAATATTTAGAGGAATATACCGCGGTTGCCCGCTGAACCGCTGCATATACTTTAAAAATAATTTCAAAAATGCCATTAAGGTTAATTTTTTAAATCAGTATAGGTCGCGGTTCCTTGTGAAACCGCGGCATATAACCATCTTATACCGCGGTTAAGTAGCGAACCGCGGTAGATTCCCCAGTCAGAGTTAAAAAATAAAACTTTGGAACAGTGTCGTCTTCTTGTTCGCGCAGTTTCGCGTTTTCTTCTCCCTCCCGCGACCACCCATCTCAGGCCGTCGTTTTTGCACCGTTTAAACTCAAAATTGTTCGGTCATTTCTCGTTTTTGACGATAAGAAAGAGTTTTAGCCGATCAAAATCGTTTGAAACGCCTGTCATTCCTCTCCGCTGCCATTTCCCTTTGTTGCACCAAGCTTTTTCGCCGCCCCTGTTCCAGGTATTTATGCCCTTTTTCATTCTTAACATGATTTCTTCATTAGTTTTTGCATAATAACAATTGCTATAGTTTTGGTAATGTATGAAATTACTATAGTTTTGGTAATGTATGGTATAGTTTTTGCTAAAATTTTGGTAATGCATGAAATTGCTATAGTTTTGATAATGTATGGTATAGTTTTTGCTATAGTTTTGGTAATGTGTGTTGTAGTTCTTGCATTATTTATAAACCTTAAAATATTATTCACTAAGTTTCAATGATATGTATGAAATTCCAAGTTTGATTTTTAGTAGCTTATCTTTTTATGTAATATTTAGGAATATGGATCGAAATTGGATTAATTTACCACGTATTAGTGCTGAGTATGAGAGAGGTGTAGAGGAATTTATACAATTTGCGCAACGTAATGAGGGGAGAAGTGATGATGAAGTGAAGTTTAGATGTCCTTGTGTGAACTGTTTGAATGGGAGAAAGTTGAACGCAACTCAAATTAGAGAACATCTTATATGTGATGGTTTTCTAAGATGCTATACAACATGGATATGGCACGGCGAAGAAATGCATTTTCCCACTGACTCTCAAACTGTAAATGTTACTGATTCCACCATGGAAGAAGATCGACCGGATGAAGACAAATTGGAGGACATGATCCGCGATGTTGGAGCAGAAAATTTTGCCAAAGCTCATGTGTATGAGACGATGTCGACTGATGCGGAAACACCTTTGTATGTCGGTTCAACTAAGTTCACACGTTTGTTAGCGGTGTTAAGGCTCATGAATTTGAAGGCGAGCAATGGATGGACTGATAAGAGTTTTACAGAACTGTTGACGTTGTTGAATGAAATGTTGCCAGATGGAAATACACTGCCCACTCGTAATTATGATGCGAAGAAAATTCTTTGTCCAATGGGTATGGAGTATAAAAGGATACATGCTTGTCCCAATGACTGCATTTTGTATAGGAAAGAGTTTGAATTTTTGACAAAGTGTCCAAAATGTGGCTTATCACGATACAAGTCAAAAAACAATAGTGAAGATAATGGTCAGATAGAAAAAAATGGATCTGCTTTGAAAGTAGTTTGGTACCTTCCAATAGTGCCCAGACTTAAGCGTTTGTTTGCGAATCCCAAAGATGCTAAAAACCTTAGATGGCATGCAGATGAGAGAAAAATTGACGGGCTGCTTCGTCATCCAGCTGATTCAAAGCAATGGAAAAATATTGATCGACAATTCCCCGAATTTGGTAAAGAGTGTATAAATCTTAGGCTTGGTTTAGCCACTGATGGAATGAACCCATTTGGTAATCTGAGTACCAATCACAGTTGTTGGCCAGTTATATTGATAATTTACAACTTATCTCCTGCATTGTGCATGAAGAGGAAGTACATGATGTTGTCTATGATGATATCTGGTCCAAAGCAGCCTGGAAATGACATAGATGTTTATCTAAGCCCACTAGTTGAAGACTTGAAGGTTTTGTGGGTTGATGGGGTTGAAATATTTGATGCATTCGCTTCAGAGACTTTTATGATGCGTGCAATGTTATTTTGCACCATTAATGACTTCCCTGCTTATGGTAATTTGTCAGGATACAGTGTCAAGGGTCATAAAGTGTGTCCTATATGTGAAGAAAACACTGCAGCTCATCAATTGAAACATGGAAGAAAGACGGTGTATCTGCGTCATCGGAGATTTCTAAAACGTAATCATCCATATCGAAGGTTAAAAAAAACATTCAATGGAGATCAAGAGAGGGACGAAGCACCAAATCCACTTACTGGCCTTCAAGTTCTTGAAAAAGTTAATAAAATACATCATGTATTTGGGAAAACATCGAAGAAGTCATCGAGGTGAGGGCTGAATTCCAGATGCTATACCAGCAGCAGTTTCAGAGCATGCGCCCGGTGCCGTCTCCTATAGAGGAACATGTTATCCCTCCCCCTCCCACAGGTAAACTTAATAAACATTTATGTGCAATTATTTCTATCTTTTGTATAATCTAACATTTACTCTGACAGGGAGAAGCGCGAAAGGAAGTTGTTCCGCATCAGCCATCCCAGAGGATGACATGGACGATGGTAGTCCATGTCTGCTATACATTTTAGAGGATACTGAGATGGTGCTGGTAGCTCGTGGAACAGAGTTTAGGTCAGCGACTGTATGTCATGGTATGCAACTATTAGAGGATGAGGTGAAGGTCTCAGTGGATGAAATGATCATACCAGATGCCTCGGTTCCTCTGTCCACGGAAGAGATTTTCACTGTGGAACAAGCATATAAGTCGTTTATTACTTGGCCTAAATTTTTTGTTAAACCAGTTTCTGACCCCTCGGTATGAAATTCTTCTTTACACTTCTCAATTTTAAAGGTTTTTGATGTCAAAACTTATCTTATCTTTTCATGTAACAACAGACGCAGGCACAAGAGAAGATTCCTCTATCTGAGGATGACCCTCTTTCTTCATTGCATCTACTTGCTGACATCCTTGATGATAAGCCTTTGGAGGTTGAGTATGATGCTAATGTATTTGGGACAGGCTCTGAGGTCCCAATATACCTTAATAGCCAAGATGTCCGTGAGCTTGCGTCGGGAACACAAGAGTTGAATATTTCAATTATTCAACTTTGGACGATGTAAGTCTATGACCAATTATTTATATATAAAATTGATTTATATATCAAGTATCCTTATATCAAAGTTAATTTTTGATTTCAGGTATATGTCTGGGGTCAGTAACAAGTTGGGGCGTTCTGATGATTATGGATTCATTGATCCCCAATCAATTCATGAATCAGATGATTTTGATCAGATCAACATGAATCTGATAAGAAGTTTTGGAAGGGGCAAGAAAATATACTTTTTGCCTTATATATCCGGGTAAGTGAACTTTGTTAACATAATAATGTTCCATATGTGATTTTAATATTTAATAGTTACGTTATTATGAATTTCAGGCGCCATTGGCAACTTCTTGTTATGTCTATGCAATACAACTATGCTTTGTGGTTCTGTTCATTGCACAGGCCTCCTCCCACACAACTCAGACAAGCAATTGATTGATTGGTAAGAACCTCAATGTTTGGACTTTCTTTGTTATATAAATGAATGCTAAAACCTTTTTTTATATACAGTTATATTCCAGCAAGTATAATGATGGGTGGGAGATCAATTGTTAATAGTAGAAAGATTGCTTGCATTTCTCTCAAGGTTTGACATATGCTAAAGCCATACTTTGTTATAATTGTTTTATTTTAATGTTATTCACTAACTATTATCAACTGTGATGATATATTGTAGTGTAACAGACAAAATGGGTCATATGAGTGCGGATACTATGTAACATCACAAGTCGCTGGGAAACGGTAATATTTAACTTTAACAAATTTTGATTTTTTCCCAAATGTTGAATTCATATACACTAATTAATATGAATTGTCTTTTGCAGAGATTCAAGACTACTACACCAGTTCCTGAGAAGTCACTATTATTCATTAGGAACGCTGCTGCGAAGTATATAATTAGATTATACAATAGCTCTTAGATTTAAACATTGCATTTGATTAGATTGAATTTTCTTAGACTTTGTACTTTATTTGATGTTGAAATACATTTGAACATGTGTTTGTTATGTTCAAATTGAATTTGTGTACATGTTTTTATATGCAGGTCTGTTTTTGTGGTAGTGGATATCACAAAAACAGACCTGCAATTTTAAAAAACTGCAGGGGAATATGCCGCGGTTGTAACCACAACCGCGACATATAGTGTTTCTTTTTTTTGTAAAATGAGACATATGGCCGCGGTTAGTGCTAAAACCGCGGCATATACTACAGTCTTTTGCCGCGGTTGAACCGCGGCATATAGTGGACAAAATTTTTTTTTTTTTAAAAAAATGGATTTAGGCAGCGGTTCCTTGGACAACCGCGGCATATTCCGCAACCTATATACCGCGGTCATAACCGCGGCCTAAAGTCTCTGACTTACTACCGCGGCTAAATATGTCGCGGTTCGTAAACCGCGACGTATAGTGAAAAATAACCGCGGTAAAATCCCCTCGCTGCACTAGTGTGACACCAATTATAAAATTGAGGTATATTAAGGAGAGATAAAAAGGTGAGACTTTTGGCCTCAGGTCAAAAACCGATGTAAAAAAAGTTACGATTTTGCTCCCTAAGGTTTTCTAGGTTGTATGGTGTATGAAGAACAAACCAACAAACAAAAATATGAAAAACCTAAAACGAAACTAACCTTGAAGGTGAGTTTGGTGGTGAAACGAAACGAAACAAACGTCACACAAAGCGCCTATCCAAATAGTACCTATGCATAAAACCAATCGGTCAAAACGAGAGAAAATCATACTTAAGTACTTAATCAACGTAAAATGAAAGAAATAGAAGAAGCGTTGAGGATGGTTGCAAAAATGAAAGATGTAGAGAGGAGAGCGACAACGAAGAGAAGGGTGGCGCAACAGAGTAAAGAAAACGAAGAAGAAATATGGAACATGCTCTATTACTTTGAGAAATTTAATCCTAGAAACGCATATTATTACCTCGATTATTTTATTAACAGAAGCAATAAGAGCTCTATGACCTCAGATATATTAAGAACCGCTGCCTAAAGTCTCTCAAAAAAATAAAAAAAAATAATATCTTTAGTTATTTTATGTCTCGATTCGCAACATAACCGAAGCAGAAGGACTCTATGATCTTTGTTTTCTAGACAACTGAGATCATAAACCTACTTCAAAAATGAGTCAATGGAAAAGTAAAATTTGCAGTGGGATTTGATCTCGGTTATTTATAGAACCGAAGTCATAGACCCATTTAGGCTTCAGTTCCTTTTGAACCGAGATATATATGTTGGCGATAATTACAAAAATGTCAAACGCAAGTTAATATCCATATTTTTTACTAGTGATACACCAAAGACCAATAATAAAACGCTAAATAGAGTGGAACAAACACAAAACTTAGCCACTAACATGGCGACAACGATGGAGGAAAGAGGAGTTTTCGCAAAACAACAAAAGCGCTTTCGAAAGATCAAACAAAATCACCAAGACGATGAGTGACAATGGTCGAGGAATTGAAAGAGCAGACCACCTAGACACCAATACCACCTCGACACGTAACATTGTAAAAAATTTGTCAAAATTTTGTTGTTAACCTTTCACGATCCATGTCTAAAAGTGTTTTCTTGCAAATTAAAAAAAACAACTCCACGTTCACGCAAAAAATTTTCCCTTTAAAATGTAATGCAATTGCAAACACACATATAGATAAATTCTCAAACTAAAACTCAATACTACAAACACACATGACACTAAGAACAAAAACATAAAAGATCCAACTCAGTCTTTGTCTCATACCCTACGTTTAGTCTCTGAAATCTAAAACACTCATGCATATTCTTTATTCAGGAACTTGGCTTCAACGTTTTTCCAATATCAATAACAAATCGATACTTCACATCTGCTTTAAGGAGGCGTTCCATCGCAGTGTTCACATAATCCATTTCAATAACTTCGATATCAGGTTTCACATCATGCTTCGCAGCAAAATCTATCATTTCTTGCGTCTCTTTCATCCCTCCAATTGCACTGCCACCAACCAGCTTCCTCCCTGCCAATTGTGTACAGTTATACCGACTTTCAAAATTCAATTTAACCATCAAATCACACTAGATCGAAGGTAGAATAATTTGTTTATTATTTACTTTAAACTTAAATATGAAGAGTTCTATATTCATTGTGGCCAGTGATATTTTTCTGCATTTTTCTCTCAATACTAAGAATAACAAACATGATCACGATTCAAAACCCGCATGTGAGTAATTGGTAGCATTAATTTTAATGCAAGCTTACCCGTAAGTAAGGAAAATGCTGGAACCTCAAGAGGTTTCTCTGGAGCACCAACCATGATTAATTTACCATGAGTCTTCAACAGGCCAATCAAAGGCACGAGAGAATGGTTTGCAGAAACTGTGTCAATGATTCCATCAAAGGTTCCCATTACAGCCTACACAGATATTTAGTGAGGAACATTAGAAGTTGGTGAATGCTTTCACTTACAACAAATAAGCAACTTTAAGGCACACACAACATGTAACTAGTGACAAAAACAATTTGCATGTAATTTCTTAAAAATGTCACCAAAACTTTCGTAACCCTAGCTAGCATTTCGAAGTAAAAAAAAAAAACTAATTTTCGTTACTAAATTTTGTGAGTAATAATAATTACCATCATCTCATCTTGTTCACGGCTAACAACAAATGCATCAGCTCCCATGTGTTCGATGGCTTCCTTCTTTTTGTTGGGAGAGGTACTAATTACTGTGACCTTAAGTCCAAGAGCTTTGGCAAACTTGACGGCCATGTGACCAAGTCCACCAAGACCAACCACACCAATATGAAGTCCAGGCTTATCAAGTTCATAATATTTGAGAGGGCTATACACTGTGATTCCAGCACAAAGAAGAGGAGCAGCAACATCAAGAGGTATGTTATCTGGAATACGAACCACAAAGTGTTCATCTGAAACCATTGAATCGGAGTAGCCTCCGTATGTTATGGTGCCATCAACATACTTGGCACTGTATGTGAGAATCATTTTGGGGCAGTAATTCTCATGATCTTCACTACAGTTCTGACAGGAGCTACAGGATCCAACCATGCACCCCACACCAACTCTGTCTCCAACTTTGAACTTTTGCACCTTGCTTCCCACCTCTGTCACCACACCAGCAATCTCGTGTCTACACAAATTCCAATCAAATTTCACATGATGAATTGACCTTCACTTACATTTGGAACAGCTTATAATACTTCAAAAAATAAATAAAATTTTGTACTGTTGTAAGACTCAATTTCAGGTGAAGAAGGAAAGGATTGCAAGGCGTTGGAAATTGTCTTACTATTTTCAATCAGAGTAAACTTTTAAATCAGTCCTTCACATACTAAAGACACAACAAACTTATTATACAAGAAGAAAGAAAAAAAAAATGAAAAACAGAAAGAATGTTCAAACATTTTTGAGAAAGATTTGTCTTACGTGTAACTTTTAAAATTGAAGATTTTGAGTGGAAGTCTGTATAAAATTAATTATATGCTCAATATAATTGATTATACTTTTAACTTTTTTATTAATATTTACATTTTTATTTATTATAATAAAATATATAATGAATATAATTTTTTTAAAAAGAAAGTAAGATTGTTTTTAAGTTACATTAATTATACTTATTATAAACTTTTCAATTTAAATTTATTCGTTTTATCTTAATTCAAACAACTTGTTTGGTTGAGTGAAAAAAGATAGATTAAAGTAAAAGGCTTAATTTTATTAATATATGTAATTGATTTAGTTGAATTATAGATGATTGATAAGTTATCCTATTAATTTAATGTCTAAGTTATTGTTGGGTGTATTAAACCATAAATTTTTGGCTAAAAAAATTAAAATAATTTATTTCTTAAAAACATTAATCATTTAAAAAGGTTATTCATAGATTTCCAATAATAATTATCAAAAAAGTAAAAAAATGTCAGATAAATAGAGTTATTTAAAAAAAGGTTAAATATCAGTAATAATAAATTAATATTTTAAAAAACAATTCCTAAAAATTAAATATTTTCGTCTGGATTCAGACTTAATACACTCTTTAAAAAAAATCTTACAAATAATGACAAATCACTCTCACCCAATCCACATCAATTTCAAAAATTAACTAAAATGAATCCCTACAAATATCTAGGAAAAATAAAAGTCAGCAAAAGGAAAAGAAAAGGACATATACGTACCCAGGAACAATAGGATAGATTGAACAGTTCCACTCATTCTTTAACATATGTAAGTCTGAGTGACATATTCCACAGTACATTACTTTAATTGCAACATCTTTCTCTCCTGTTGCCCTGCAAAAATTATACATCTCAACATTTCTTCAAAAAACTCAATTTTAAAATTAAATTATCGCTCAAGATGCTTATTTATTTTCGCACTCAAGAAATAAAAAATTATTAAATATTTTTTCTATTATCAAATTTAACTTATATTATATATTGGGTTAGACTTCCAAAAAGTCCAATCTTAAAAAAAATCATATCCCTAATACCATGTTATATTTGTTATATTCAAGAAGAGAGTAGAAAAATTCCTTGCACATTTTCAAGGTGCAATCTAATAAAATCATGATTCCAATTTCGTTTATACCGATTAGACTAAAAATTGGACACCGGGTTTATGGTATATTGTTCTTCTTTTGTCACGGTAGGACCGTGGAATAGAAATTTAGAAATATGTGGTTAGATAAATTATAAGTTTTACAACATTACTCTATTTTACGATTTTTTTGTTTTTTAAATTTGAAAACTTTATAACACTTCTTTATATGATTCTTTATATTTATATATAATATTAGTAAAGCTTAATTGATTTATGTCATTGTGTTTTTACTTTTCACATTGAAAAGAAATTCTAAATTAAAATTAATGGTGTCTCTTATTATTAGGATTTTTTTTTCTTGTTGTTTCTAATAAATTGTTAGAAGTTTGGGAAATCCTTTACTTTAATACTTTTGATTTGTGTTCTTATTTCCTTCATCATTATATTTAAATCCTATCTCTGTAATTATTTTATTTTAATTTCTGAAAAAAAAACTACTATATATATGTAAACCATTTGCATTTTAGTCCTTATTGAATATTTTGGAAAAAAACAAATTGAAGATGAATAAAATGTAATGAGAATTAGAACAGTACAAAAACTAAAAGGAAAAAAAATAACAATAGTCAATTGATGAATTGTGGTTGAAAATAAAAGAAAAATGAATGAACAAAAGTAATTTGAGAAGATAATACCTTCTGGAGAAATTGAAAGGGGAGAGAATGCCAGAAGTGTCCCTTGCTGCCCATCCAAATGCTTTGATGGGATGCTCTGTCTCTGCTTCTGAAACCATTTCAATTGCAGAATAGAGAGAGTAATAAGAGAGTTAAAAGAGTGGCTGAGAGAAAAAATGAGGACAACAGCAATAGCAGAAGCCATATTTAACGAGTGATTCCAATTCTCAACATGTGGATATTCTTTCTAACTCATATTAGACTTTGTCAATCATCTCAGAAATAACTTTAATAATTAATATACAATTAATATTTCTATTTAATGTGTTTAATAATCAAGTATCTGTTTCGTTGTTTTTTTTATTTTTTAAACATATATTTAAATATAATGATACAGGAAATAAAACCACATATCAAAAGTATTAAAGTAAAGAATTTCCCAAACTTGTAACAATTTATTAGAAACAACAATCAAATGGAGCAGTTTTTAATTTTCTTTAGAACAGAAGGAAAGTTTAAAAAACGAAAGCTTAAAAAATTAGATATTGATGTTATTTCTGTTGAGCACGTTTTTTTTTATGACATAAAAAAACAGAAATGATAAACGATAAATGTGTTTACACATATATAAATCATTATTTATTTATATAATTTATGTCAGTTACTTTTTTAAGTTTTAATATTTTAATTTGGTTTCTTAGTAAAATAAAATATTAATTGTTATAACATATAGGTCTTTAATCATAATTAATTAATTAAATCCTTTTATAAAATTAATTAATAAAATATAATTATTCTAACGCATTCAATAATTTATTATATATATATATATATATGGGTTTATATATATACGCTCAGTTTTTTAGTTGATATATGTATATCTCATATAGTATAGATTCTCAGTTTTAAGGTTAAGGTTATTTGAATAATTTTCATTCTCAAAATTTAAAAAGAAAAACAAGAAACCTCGAATCCTTACTCACCGCTCTCATCCCTCATTCTTCTCAGCTCTTTCTCTCTCATCTCTCTCACTCTAACATTCTATCGCTCATCCCTACAGTAGTTCCAACTGAAAAAAATCAGAAACATTCATCTAACCCTATCCATCTTGCTCACTTATCAAATTTGTTTCTCTCTCATCTCCATCCTCTCTCTCTAACTCACACAAAGTAACTCGCGACACTGCAATTGGTTACTCTTGCTCTGTTCGGTCATTTGTTTTCCACTTTAATAAAAAAAATAATTGATGATATTGATATTGATTTTTGATTGGAGGGTTGTGTTATATCTTTTCCCTTCTGATTATTATTAAATTTCGTTTTTAAATTTTAGAATTAGTAGTTTATCTCTATGGAGATTTGATACTTGAACTATTAAGTAGTCTAGAAATATTTTTCAGAAGAGAAAAACCCTTATGTGGAAAGGGGATTTTGGAAGGGATAAGTGATTGTCTAGAAAATGGATTTCGAAAGTGAGCTCTTAAAAATAATTCTAAAAACATATTTTTCGTTGGAATATACTTTTCACCTTTCTTTGTATAACCAATCTTAAACACAACAAAAAAATGAAGCTCCTACACATAGTACTAAATGATTTAACATGAAGAAATTATTGAAGAGAGAAAATTATTGTTATTGGCTTTGTCCCCTTATTCAATAAAGAGACCATTGCTCGTTCCTTTTCGAATGTTTCATATTGATAAGCATGTTTTCATTTCATTTTTGTCCCCTTACGCATCTTCTTTATTTGAACAGATTACAGAATATTGAATAGTTTCCAAGAAGAACTACATTAATATACCAATTAACTAAAATTCAACCAGAAATTGGTAAACTAGTCATAATGAACATGTTACCTCTCAGTTTGACCAAAAAATTATTTTTCAAAGTAAATGACATTATGTAAGTTTATTTTAAACATTTCACATCTCTAACTTGTTTATTCAATATTAACATGATGTTGTCATTCTCCTTTATCATTTGCCACAAGAGTGAAATTAAGAAAAACAAACTAATTTCAAATTGGAATTTAAACTTAATAAATTTGTTACCATCACGCTCATGGTTTAATTTCTACTCCTTTCATTTATATGATTTTATAAAAATTATAAACATGATGTTGTCATTATGATTTATTATAAACATGATGTTGTCATTATGATTTATCATTTGCCGCATAAGTAAAATTAAGAAAAACAAAAGGTACTGACTTTCAAATTGAAATTTAAACTTAATAATTTGTTACCATCACGTTGATAGTTTAACTTATACTCCTTTCATTTCTATGATTTTATCAAAATTGGTATTTAAAAACTAAATTCTTTGCAACTATTATGGGTTGATGCTATCGTCTTTTCATGAGAGATTTCTTTTTTTTTTGGTTTTGAAATTATTGTAAACTTTAGTTTTTAACAAATTTAATAACAATCAGAAGGGAAAAGCCCTCCAATCAAAAATCAACATCAAATCATCAATTATTTTGTTATTAAAGTGGAAAACAAAGACAAATTGGATAAGTGGAGAAAGTGAATTAAGATTAGGTGACTGTTTCTGATTTTTTTTAGTTGGAGCTATTGTAGGAATGATAGAGAGAATGTTGAAGTGTGAGAGATGAAAGAGAAATGGTGGAGAGGTATGAGGGATGAGAGAAAGATGATAAGGGTTTTGGAGTTTCTTGTTTTTTTTAATTTTGGAAATGAAAATTATTCAAATATCCTTTACCTTAAAACTTAGAATCCATATGAGAGTATTTTTGTCTACTAAAACCCGATACACTTTACTAAAATGTACCAACTAAAAAAATATCTTACTTATTTATGTTACCAAACCCATATATATATATATAATATATAATATATATATATATAATATATAATATATATATATGATCAAGATTTTGAGTTACGTTTCGATCAAGCTTTTCTTTTTCTCTTACGTTTACTCTTTTAAAATTAAATATTATTTTTCAAAATGTAATTAACTTTCAATTTCTTTGTAAATTTTGGTATATTTAGTTTATTTTTTAATAAAAATGTTGAGTATTCAAAATCTTTGTACTTTTTTAATTCAATTTTTGTTGTCTAATTTCTAAATTAACTAGATGATGAGGTTTTTGAACTGTCATTTCACTTTTTTTTAACATGTTAAAAATTATGAGATGTTATAATTAATATAAAACATAATACACTTAATATAAAATATGATAAGTTATTTTTATTATTTTAATTAAAATTATGTTAGACCAAACTATCATATTTTGATTATTCTACGTCTTTACCAACCGTGATCAAAAGACTGTTATCAATCTTAATCAAAAGCGTATTGTCGTCTCTTACCATTAGAAGATGAAGTAAGATAACAATTACATTATTTAATTAATGAAAAAAATTAAACCGTAAGAATTTAATTGAGAAATATAAAATTTTAAAAATAATTAAAATATTTATTAAAATTTTAGTTAAAAATATTTAAATTTATAAGAAACTCAAAACTTAATTAATTTATTATTATTATATATAGAAATAACTATATTGAATAATAAGTTAAGAATCATTTTAAATGATACTTAAAAAGAACTTTTAAAATCGATAAAATGAATATTATTAATTGTATACTATTTAGAAAAATATTAAATGCATATGATATTAGTAAATATATAACAATTAAAATTATTAATGGTACCTTAAATATATTAACTGAATAAAAGGTTTAGTGATTATTCCCAAAAAACGTAAATATTTACTGTTATGATATGAAATCATTTATGTAATATTTTAAAAATGAAATTATAAAACTCCTAGAATGTTAGGTAGATATGTTATTGTATTCAAATGTCTGCGTCTACTTTTTAGTTAGATATGTTGTTTATTTAAAAGAATTTATCCAATAAGTATTAATTAAGTTTCATTTTTTTTAGAAATTGATTTTTATTTAATTTTTAATCTAAGTTATTATTCAGTTTATTTTTTTATAAGTTTTTTAATTTAAAGTTTCTTTTTTTTAATTTGAATTGTATAAGAGATTTTAAAAAATTAAAAATAATATAATAATATATAAAAATAAATTAAAGATAATAAAAGCATGTATTAAAATATAAGTATAATAATGGAAAAAGGGAGTAGAAATTATAAGTTAAAACTAAAATAAAACACTTTCATATTCTTCTGAAAGGCCCCTGTATACGTAAAGGTCAAATTAACTTATAAATTAGTCAAATAAATACTTCCTGACTACTTTTGTTTTTTAAACAATAAGTCTAAGTATTCTTTTAAAACAATATACACAAGTGTTATTATACAATATCAGTAAAAAGAGTTTTTGAACTATCTAAAATAAATATTGTTTATTTATCTTAAAATTAATATTAAGGAATGAACATAGTTATCAAAATTTTAAACAGATGATATTTTATAGTGTAGAAATTTCTTGAATAGAATGAATATATTCAGATTTTGTATATTAAATTATATATATGATTGAGTTTATTAGGACTTTAGTAAGGATTTAATTTTTATTAGGTATGAAATTATCTTATATATTTTTGAGTAAAATTAATATATCGTTTGAATATAAAAAATAAATGGAGTAAGAAATGAAAAAAAAAAGTTTTAATAGTGTACTTTTTTGTAACAATTTTTTTTTTGGAGAGAAAATATTTGTAGAATATAGAATAAATTTGATATTTTAATTATTATGGGCAGACTTTTTTCATATACAATAAATTATTTATATTGTATTTTGAATTGAAAAATTAATTATTGCGGAATTTAAGAAAAAATAATTAATCATATTTTGTATTTGATTTTTTATTTGTTTTAAAAAATAAAATTATATTTAAAAAAAATATTTGCTGTTTATTGTATTTAAATTTTGTTGTTGATGCTAATGTGAAATTATTGGTATATATAATGTGAAATTATTTTTTTAAACTTCCTTTCTCAGCAGGAAATAAAAAGTAAATACCCGAGTTACCCTTTAATTTAAATTTAAAAAATGATTCTAGAAGATCTAGTTTTTATAAGACAATAAGATTTTAATTACAATTATAAGAAGGACGATGTCTAAATCATTACACATTAGAGTTGGAAAATTACTATGACTAAAGAAGCCCGGCATGTCCCACCAAGATATTATTATAGGTATTATGATGAAAGAGAAAGTTGAATGCAGCAAAATAAATTAAGAATGGCAATGATGTTTACGGAAGAATTGTGAAGTGTGATCTCACCACTCCTATTTTTCCCATTACTGTAGCAGCAGCCGGTTGATGAGTAACCAAGTGCCTGACTGAGCGAGAAAGTTGAATTTTCTCAATGAGCGACGGCGGCCTCGTCTACCCTTCCAGGAGACCGTTTCGTCCAATAACAAAACACCAGCTTCACTAAAACATTTCTGTCACTTTCCACCTTTGAATTAGCATTTCCTAAGATATTAATTCTAGTCTCCATTTTCAAAACTTGTTGCTCAGGGAATTGACAAAAATAAATAAATTTCACGTCCGTCCTCCGCTAAAGTCTTACTCGGTGACTTCACTGCGTGGGTCAGTTATGGTTTCACGTTTCGGCCTAATAAATTTATATATATTCATGCGTTAAAAACCTTATTATATATATCCTCAGCTCCTCAGTTAGTTCTTCACAAAAAGTTGCCATTCTTTTCCAGTTTCATTAATTCTATCAGTCCCTTTTCTCTTGCAAAATTTGAACATGTCGAACGTGTTAGCAGGCAGTGAAAAGGGAGAAGTTTCTGCATATGGGTGGGCAGCTAGAGACGATTCGGGAATTCTCTCCCCATTCCACTTTACAAGAAGGTATAATATGTCTTAATTGAAATTGCATGCTCTTCAAAGAAAACCCCATTTGCAAAAGGACTGATTTTTTGTTTTCTTGAACAAAATTAACAGGGCAAACGGTGATAATGATATCACACTCGAAATACTCTACTGTGGGATTTGCCACACGGACCTCCACTTCGCGAGGAACGACTTTGGGATGTCGATCTATCCAATGGTTCCTGGGTATACTATTTTCTCCAGAAAGATCTCCTTTTAATCGTTAAAAACTGCGACTTTTTGCTTAGTTACTCATAAAACTTTTGTCTTACTATGTGGAATAAAGTATATACTGAAACGAGCATACGTTGTTTTAGGCATGAGATTGTGGGTAAAGTGACAAAGGTGGGTAGCAAAGTCACAAAATTCAGTGTTGGAGACATAGCTGGTGTGGGTGGCTCTGTGGGTTCGTGCGGCTCGTGTTCGGAGTGCAGCGAGGGATTCTATGTGTATTGTCCAAAGATGATTTTAACCTACAGTGCACGCTGCCATGATGGAACAGTAACCCAAGGTGGATACTCTGATAATCTGGTGGTTGATCAGAACTTTGCGGTGCTAATCCCGAAGTCCATGCCACTGGCTAGTACAGCCCCCTTGTTGTGTGCTGGAATCACAGTCTACAGCCCGTTGAAGTATCACGGGCTTACTCAGCCCGGGTTGCACTTGGGTGTGGTGGGCCTGGGAGGCCTAGGTCACGTGGCTGTGAAGTTTGCCAAGGCTTTTGGCATGCGTGTCACTGTGATAAGTACATCTCCCAGCAAGAAAAAGGAAGCATTGGAGAGGTTTGGTGCAGATGCATTCTTGGTTAGTCGAGACCAACAACAGTTGCAGGTAACACTCACACACCAATTTGCTTGGTTTAATCTACTGATATAATGTATATGCATGCATGCATGACATGATCAAAATCTGAATACTGAATTTCTGTGGTGGGGGTGATTTTAGGATGCCGTGGGAACCATGGACGCCATTATTGACACTGTTTCAGCTAATCACTCCATCCAACCACTGATTGGTTTATTGAAAACAAGAGGAAAGTTGATTTTGTTGGGTGGACCAGCCAAACCTCTTGAGGTTTTAGCTATGCCTTTGCTTTTGGGTGAGTCTTGTTATAACACTTCCACAATTGTTTTATATGTATCATGTAGAGGAAAATGAGTAACAGTATGAAAATGTGTTGAATTATATATAGGGAGAAAGATGATTGCTGGAAGTGCAGGAGGTGGGAGAGAAGAGATTCAAGAGATGATTAATTTTGCAGCAAAACACAATATTACAGCAGATGTGGAAGTCATTTCAATGGAGTACGTGAACACTGCTATGGAGAGACTAGAAAAGAATGATGTTAAATATCGCTTTGTCATTGATGTGGCAAACACCATATAAGCTGCATGTTCAAAGAACCACAGAAGAAGCAAGCCATAGCAATATACTTAATACTGTTATAATCTCACGCGTTACTAAAATTGTAGGGAATTATTGAATGATATTTTCCAAACACAGTTCAAAGTTTGATCTTGTTAATCAAACTTATTTAATGATCTAGTTTAGATGATACGATTTGATATATTCAAATATAAAATTACTTTATAATTGTACTCTTTTAGTTGAAAAATAAAATAATGTACCTGCTCACAACTCATTGTCATACATTTTTATCATTAAAATTTTTCTCTTTTATATTAATTGTCAAGTGTTAAGGTATAATTTTTGTAATATAAACACTCTTTAGGAATCGGTTGAAAACAGGAAAAATTCATACAACCTCCTCCTGCAACTACTTTTTAATGAGAAAATCATTATTTTGATACCTGACAAATTTTTACACATTTAATATTTGTTATTTTATCCTTTAATGTTTCTTTTTCTGTAATAATATAAAAGTCTTTTCAATGACCAAAACATTCTTAAAAAGTAAGTTGTCTAGTGCAAGTAGTTTCAAAAAACCATTTTCCTTTTACTAATTATATATATACATATATTCTTTGTGAACAAGTACTTTTTAAGATATTACAGAAATTTAAATAAATTATTTTCCTTTTTAATCCAAAACCAGCAAAGAAATCCTCATACTCAATTTATTACTATTAAATATAATAACTATCTGTATATTAATTACTACTAAAATAACATTATACGGATTAAAATAATTTTACTGTATTTAGAATTGAAAGCCTCCAATACTTTACTCTTTTTTATATTTTTATGTAAATTTTAATAATAAAATGAATAATATTTTATTAACTAGCTAGTTCTTCTTTAAGGCCTTGTTCACTTGAGTAGATTTGAGGGAGAGTAATTGAGGAGATTTGAAAGAATTTGAAAATAATTTTTTTTGTTGATTATTTGAATGAATTTGGAGGTAAATGAAATTGGATTTGGAAGTAAATTCATATGTAGGTGTCCTCGATCGTGTCACACGTCTATATATATATACATATATATATATATAATATCTGTATCATATATGAAATATTTATTTTTAACTGAAAACATCTGGTGACTGAGATTGCTTGCACTTTCTTCTATAGATATATTAAAGAATTTTGTCGTCCATCAACCTAATAAAAGGTATAAGCTCTAAGAGATTTGATAAAGCTATGAGAAATAAAAGTGGAGGCTTGTTGGATGAATAAGATTTGTATTTGTATTGTGAAAATTGTTGAAAATTATTTTTAAACGTTTTAAAATTTGATGGTCCCCAATTTCAAGATGATCCAAAAGTTTAGGGTGAAAAGTTGCACTTGAATTGTTTTCTTAGCAGTAGAAGAAAAAGAAGTATACCGACACCATTGATGATAATAAATTTCTTGTTGTAATATGAGAGACATTGTCAATGCACATGGGATACTTTTGAAAAAATGGAAGGCTCTGAAAGCTAATATAACATGTTTTCCCTTTATCTTGACGAAAATGTCAAAGGTGGGAGAATTCAAATGCTTGATATTATTATTAGTACTATGTTTCCATTATCTCTCAAATCTATATTTTACAACTCTTTGGTGGAGATATCCATTTGCAATATTGACATAATCAATAGCAATAAAGTCAACTCTACTGGTTTCCTTCATGATGATTAATTGATTGTAAATCCATAATTGCTTTTCAACGTTGGACAAATAACGACGATTTTGTTAAAAAAAATTATTCATACTATGATAATAGTCTTATTTTCATTCAACCTTAACACAAAAAAAAAAAAAGTGTAAATTCAACCTTGAACCAAATACAAATAATAAAAATTAAAAACAAATATCAACTAACTTAAAATAAAATTTATTTAATTTATCTCTATTTTATATCAACAAAAAAAATAATAATGTACTTAAATAAATGGAAAATCAAAACTACTTATCCTTGTTTTATCTCTATCAAAATCAAACTAAATATTACTAAACTCAAAACTAATAAAATAAGATTTAAACAAAATTATTAATAAATCCCGTAAAATTTAAGTTTATCCCAACAAAACTACTCCGTAAACTTAAATTTATCATCCTTTATTTGGCTTTCCATGTGTATCATCTTTCTCTTTTCTGTTTTCATCTAGTTTAAGAACACTAGATGCTTCCTCGTTCTTGTCAACTATTGCCTTCTTCAGCTCCTCAAGTTTAACCTTCTATTTATTCATCATCTCATTAGTTTCATCTAGAAGTCTCTCTACTTGTTGGATCTCTTCATCTTTTTGTCTTAGTTTCTTCTTCAGGTTTTCCATCTCCATGTTTTCTGCTTCATCATTGTTGGAACCAAGCTCTCCAACTCCACACTCTCTACATTTGAGCTCTTTGCTATCAAAAAAATTCCACACTCTTCTTCCACATCTTTAGTAAGGAGTTTTGTCTACCTCTTTGTCTCAGTTTGACAATACTTTGCAATGTGGTTAGCCTAACACTTCCTCAATCTACAGTCGTTTGCATAATGGTCATGCTTGCCACAGTTAAAACACTTCAATCTTGACCGATCTCCTCGACCTTTCCCTTATCCTCGGTCACGCCAACTCTGCTGACTGGTTTGTTCTTCACTATCAACCTAAAATTACCTCGGCTACGTCCACCTCGTCCTCGACCTTCAAGACCTCGGCTCTGAGTATTTCAAGTTTCATTTGAGTCCAAATGTGCTTGTAGTGCTTGATCATTGGGTTCCCTCTTTTTCTTCTTCTTCCTCAGTTCGTGGGCCTTTAATACCCAACTAACTCCTTCACAGTGAGAGTTGACAGATCCTTTATCTCTTCAAAATCATCCGTCAAATTTTTCAAGATCTTTTTCGCAGTCGATTAGGAGGAACATCTTCACCGTTCATTTCAATTTGGTTAGCCATCTTCTACACTCAAGCTATAAACTCAACAACTTCCTCATTTTCATCCATCTCCATATGTTCAAACTCTCTTTTGAGAGCTTGTACTTGAACTTGCCTCACACAAATATCTCCTTTGTAAGCCACCTCCAGAACTTCCCAGACTTCTTTTGTTGACTTTGCATTAGGTATTTTCTCGAACTCTGATTCATCCACTACATTGTACAGAAAGTATAAAGTTGATTTGTCTTTCACCCGAGTCCTTTTCAATGCAGCAATCTGGGTCATTGTCGGATGCTTATCCTTTGTGCGTTCATTGTACCTGTCCTCCACTATGTCCCATACATCTTAGGATGCAAGAAGAACTTTAATCTACAAATACCAATTGTCGTAATTGATCTTTTCTGATAATTGTGACACTCTTTCTCTGTTGACTACCTTTGTCAACTTTCTCACAGAAAACCCAAGCACTCAATTTTTCTCTCACAGTGTTTGATTCTTCTCTCTCTCCTTTTTTTCTCTCAGTGCTCAGAACATAAAGCTCTTATACCACTTTGTTAAAATGAGTGACCCACACTATGATAATACTCTTCAATTCACTACGGTTATTTTCATTGAACCTTAACACCCTTTAAGTAGGAGAAAATTGGACCTTGAACCAAGTACAAATAATAAAAACTAAAAATAAAATATTAATTGACTCAAAATAAAATCTACTTAATATATCTCTATCTTATATCAACAAAATAAAATAATATTGCACCTAAATAAATGGAAAATCAAAAACTATCTATCCTTATTCTATCTCTATCAAAATCAAACTAAATATTACTAAATCCAAAACTAATAAAATAAGATTTAAACAAAGTTATTAATAAACTCCTAAAATTTAAGTTTATCCCAACATATTTGGGGGTAACAATTCATCGTCTTTGGAAATAACGATGGTCTAAAATCGTCATCATATGACCATTTAATTTTCATTTTTATAAGACATTCATATTTCGTGTCCTAATTTTTCACTACTTCCTTGTAGTTGTCTGTCACTTACCCTTGTCGCTGCTCAATTTGAAGACTTCCTTTTTTGTTGTTATCGTCATTCACAAGCCATTGTAGGTCACTTCCACCATTAAAACAATTGTTCAAGAGTATACTTTGTGCCTATTTTCTATACGCCTTTTTCCTTTGTCGTTGTTTGCGACCACCTTCCTGGCCTCCAGTGCCAACGTTCGTGATCACCCTGTTTGTCATTATGGTTATGTTGACCAACATTATCCTCATTCCCTCTTGTTTGTTACTCTTCTTTTTCAAAGTCAATATACATTATTAATATCTTACAAAATGTGTTAGTGTAAAATTATATTGAATAAGTTTATTGTTAGGAGTTATTATAAATGTTTTTTTAATATTTTGGTAATAAGTATGAATTGTTAGATAACTTTTCTTTAATTTAAGTACTATGGGAATTAATGAGTATGAATTGTTATTTGAAATATATGTTAAACGTGTTGGGATTAAGTCCGGATGTGCATGACCTTTAACAAACATTGAGAAAAACGTGAAATGCTATCGAAATGTGTTATTCAATTATAAGTGAATCTTCTCGAATTGGATAGGGTCATACCTTTTTATGAAAAAATGTGAGATTTGAATGCATTGATAGAAAACTAATTTCGATCATGTATTTATAGAACATATATATGAATTGGGATTGGATTAATTTGTCACGTATAAGTGATGATTACAAAAGAAGGGTTGGTGAGTTTTTACGGTTCGCTTAACGCAATGTTGGTAGTGTAGAAAATAGAGTAAGGATGAGATTTCCTTGTGTGAATTGTTTAAAAGGGAGAACATCTTTTATAATATACAACATGGATGTGACATGGTGAATTAGTAGACATTCCAAGTGTGATTGAAACACATGAATCTGTTGATTGGACAATGGACGGTAAATTGAAGATCACGGTCTGTGATGTTGGAGTACAAACCTTTGTTGAAGCGGTGTGTGAAAATATGACTATTAATGTAGAGAACCCATTATATCCTAGTTCAACTAACTTGACATGATTATCAATAGTATTAAGGTTAATGAATTTAAAGGCATTAAATGGGTAGACTAATGAAAGCTTCACAAAATTGATTTAGTTGTTGAAGGAAATGTTTCTTAAAAGTAATATACTACTTGATTGAATGTATGAGGTAATGAAGATCCTTTTTCTAATGGGTATGGAACACCAAAATATTCATTCATGTTCTAATGATTGTATTTTGTATAGAAAAAAAGTTTGCAGAGTCGAGAATTTGTCCCAAGTGTGGTTTGTCACATTATATAAGGTCAAAGATGGTGATAAGGAGAATAGTAATGAGATCATAAAGCACAACCCTCCTTTGAATGCATTTTGATATCCATCAATAATTCTAAGGTTTAAATGTATGTTTTTGAATCCAAGTGATGCTAGAAACCTTACATGGCATGTTGATGAGTGGAAATGTGTGGACTACTTCATTATACTACAAATTTTATGCAATCAAAGAACATTGATAAATAATTTCATGCACTCAAAAATGAATCAAGGAATTTTAGAGTTGGACTAGTTATAGATGGAATGAATCCTAATGAAAATTTTAGTATTAATCATAGTTCATGGCTTGTTTTGTTAGTATGGTGAAAGAAAATGTGAAAGTCCATGTACAAGTAGAGTTGCATTCATGAAGAAACTTGACAACAATTTGTACAAACTCGAGAAAGTGAGAAATGTGAGATTAGTAACATCACATATATTCTTTTTATTACTATTTCGTTACATATAATACTAAGTAAATTTCATTTAAATGTTTATAGGGTATTCAGAAAAAAGCACAGGAGATCCAAGCATATAATGAGACTCCTCATTTTCTCGTGGTGGTTATTAAAAGTAGAGTAGAAGATGATCAAAGAAAAGCTTAAAGTACATTATGTATCTAGCAATGACGATGGTAGTGCATATTCAAATTAACCTCCATCTCACCATCTTGCCATGACAAATGAAAGTAGGTTCATCTTAAAAGGTCAGGAACATGGACTTATGAAGAATCACAACTAGTAATTGAGCGGATTGTAAGTATACATGTTTCAATAGTTTAATTTAAAACTTATTATTCAATTTAAAGTCTTCTAATTATGTATGATTCCTTCTTGTAGGATTCTTTAGTTGAGTAGTAGACCCATGGTGTTTTCAATCCCATTGGTCGAGAGGTAATGTTGTTCTTGAATGACCTTAACAATGTTCGTACTATTGGATACAGTGTGAGGATTCGATGTTACTTTGGAGCCTCATTACAATTCCAATCTCATTCATCCTTTAGTGTTCTTACGGAGGAGTACTTGTAGTAAATGAAAGTTAACTTGGTTGAACAACTATGAGAGGAGATGAGAGAAGAACGAGAGCATATAAGAAAAATATTGGAAGAAATATGACAAGAGCAACAAGCGATGATGGAAGAATTTGAAAAGCGGCTAGAAAGCTTACTACTTTCGTAAAAGCACCCCATTGTAGTACAACTTGACCTTTCTCTTAGTGTAAGAGTCAACACTAAAAGGAGTTGCTCAATTGCAACTGAAATGAGGATTGAAATTAGCTTCAGTTGTCGATGGTGAGTTTTAAACGTTGGTTAATTATGTATCCCCCCCCCCCCCCCCCAATTAGTGGTCCGCAAGCATTGCAAACATCGATCAGTTGGCCTAAACATCTCATTAGGATTAAACCACACAATGAATCGACTTGTATCACCACTAATATTGTTACACATATTGTATATATTATCCTAACTAATGTCATGTTTGCTTTGTGTGTAGCAACATGAAACAGAGTTGCACGTGGCTAAAAAAAATTGTCTCTTGAGGATCCACTAGTCACATTGACGGAGGTTGCTACAACCATAGGGATAAAGTCAATGGAGATTTCTTGGGATACTACTGTTTTTGGCAAGGATAACGAGCTTCCATTGTACATATACAAATATGATTCAATTAAGATCTTAGTAGGCAATGAGGAGTTCAATATACTTGTTTTATAGTTATGGATGATGTACGTAAACTTTTAAAATCATTCTTATTTGTACTGATGAACACCTCATATCAGTTTAGGACGTTAGGACGTTAGGGCTTGCTTCAAGAGCAGGGAGTTTATCACCATAGAGCTTGACAACATGGAGCTTGGCAACATGGAGCTTGGCAACATGGAGCTTGGGAGCAGAAAGCTCGATAGCAAAGCTAGATAGCATGGAAGCTCGACAACATAGAGCTTGGTAGAATGGAGCTCGGTAGCATGGCAACTTAGAGACGGAGCAAGGTCGCCTCTCATGGAAGGGCATGTTAACTGATTTGAATTCTACCCTTTTCATGCCTCTTCTCTTGGTTGAGCTCTCATTTTGAAGGTCCTAGCCATGCTTTCATCACTTACCTTAGTGATAACGGTTGAAAATACCGTTATCTGTTATGCAATTTTGATATTAAATCAACCCTTTTTGGACTTAGAAGCTTACTTGAACTCATGTTTTTAGTTTAGTTTTGTGAATAAGTAAGTAGAGGGTATACTTGATGATATTATCACTGAATTCCTTTGATTTTGTAGGGTTATTGGTATGATTTGGAAGAAGAGCAAAAGTATCAAGGAGTTGGAATTCAAGAGGGACAGTAAAAGCATCAGAGAAGTAGCACAAAGGTCACGCAGGGCGTCTGGCGCCCCATTAAGGGCGCTGAGCACCAACTTTTGTGTCGTATACCGCTTGGGTACCCTCTAAGGGGCGTTGAGCGCCAGTTTTCTGTAGTTTCGCCCGGTTACCCCCACTTAGGGCGCTGAGTGTTGCCGACGTTGGCCCATGATCCAATTCAACTGTATATAAGGACTTGGACATCCTAGAGGGAGTATCTTTTGACATAATGGACACAAATTCAGATTTTTCCAACTCTCTGGAGGCAGAAGTGGATGCGGAAGCTCTCCTCTTTGGTTTTTAGGGTTTATCTTTCATTCTCATTCCATTGTTCATCTAGTTTCTCCATGACAAGGGGAAACTAAATTGAAATTGTTGGGGGATGATGTAACCTTGTGACTCTCATGTATTTGAATTGGTTTTAATTGATATATGCTTCTTTCATTAATTGTTAGGGTTATTCTTCTTTGCTTTATGCTTGTTATGTTTAACTCATTCATGACAAGATTATTGGTTTTCGTGATATGGACACATATGAGGAAATCTAGATCTAGAGAATTTCTCCCAAAAGCAGTATTGCTCAGGGATAGGGATATGAGTTTTGGTCATCTTAAGCTTCTAACCGTAATGCAGAATTAATTATTAGAGATGCAAGGGATTGTGGTCTAGTAATTAAGGATAGACTTTCTTCGCCGAGGGATCGGGTTTTAAGTAATTTAGAAAGTGATGTTAACAATTGAATGAAGAAGATGAATTCTTATATGCATGAGAGTAAACTAGGTGAAATCTAAACCCCAACAACATACTCATTTCATATTTTCAATATCATTCATTCACCTTTGTGTTTCTCTTCAATTGATCAAAAGTGCATTCATATTTACTTTCTTATTTTTGCATTCAAAACCTTAAAATTGTTTTTCAAAGTCTTAACTAGTTAAGTAATTGCATGACTGTTTAGTGTCGTGAGTCTCTTGGGAAACGATACTTGATCTTACCAATTATTATTACTTGATACGATTCGATAGTGGAGATTTTTAAGGGATGTGAGACTTGGAATGCTTCCTAAGTTGTCCAGCAACGTCCCTAGTGTATCTTAATCCCACGTCTCTTAAATCTTCCATTCCTAAAGGGTTTATAAGCTTCCTAGCAAGTCTAGAATTCAAAAGCTACAAACTATGCATGATTACTTGCACTACAAGCAACAAAAGGAGAAAGCTTATTTATTCTACTCTTTTTGTGCTTTTTTTGTCACTCATAAACTCTTCATTGTTGCCCCATCTATGATCATATCAGATAACGAGCTTCCATTGTACATATAAAAATATGATTTAATCGAGATCTCAGTAGCTAAATCTATCGAATAGGGTGAAATGCCAATGTCAAATTGATGGAAATGCGGAAACAAAATAAGCCACACCACTTGAGGAGGTTTCTAGATAAGTGAGGAAGATTTGTCGCTTTGAATAGTGAAATTCAAATATAAGGATTAAACTTCTGAAATATGTCTTTACAACCAATACAACTCCCTATTTATAGCTTAAGGGTAAGTTGTCGCAAAATTAGGTCAAACTAAACATGGATTAACTCTTAATTACAACCCTTAATCAAAGAAAACACAAAAGCTAGATAACATGAAAGCTCAGTAGAAAAGCAACCCAACACCCCAACAACATAGAAGCTCAATAGCATGGTTATAAAGCAACACAAAAGCTTGGCAACACGAAAGCTCGACAAAATATAGCTCGATAGCATGAAGCTCGATAACATGGACCTTGGTAGCATGGAGCTTCGAGAGCAGGGATTTTAGCACCATAGAGCTTGGCAACATGGAGCTTGGTAGCAGAAAGCTCGATATCAAAGCTATATAGCATGAAAGCTCGACAACATAAAGCTTAGTAGAATGGAGCAAGGCCGCCTCTCAAGTCAGAGATAGATCAAGGTCGCCTCTCAAGTCAGAGACAGAGCAAGGCCGCCTCTCATGGAAGGGTATGTTGATTGATTTGAATTCTACCCTTTTCATGCCTCTTCTCTTGGTTGAGCTCTCATTTTGAAGGTCCTAGTCGTGCTTTCATCACTTACCTTAATAAATTTGGGTATCAAATTTAGGTATCTTCTCATTTTGTATCAAATTTAGGTACTTACATTCTTTCTGTTTGGAAGCAGGAAAGGATGACACATAAGGGTTTATAGACCCTCATTTCATGACCCCAAACGAGTAACAAGAGGCCAAAGACAAAATAGTACATCATTAATTCTATAATGCAATGAAAGAAACAAGTTTACCTTGTTTCATATATAGATAAGTAAATATATCCTTATTTTTAATTTCATAACTTATAGTTTTTGCATTTTAATGTTTGAACTAACTTTCAATGCAATCATTATTGGCACATGCTTGTTCTATTAGTATCAAAGTGTACTGTGTGACACCCGGGCACTGACGAGGGCGGGGAATGATCAGTGCAAGAGACACGAAGTGCAAGGGGCACAAACAAGGAGCGGCTCCTGGCAGGCTTCCAGTGGAAGGGACACATGGATGAATCGAACATACACCGGAATGAGAGGGATCTAAAGAGTGTATAGGTATGGGACTATACAGTTGAAGGATAGCTTAAAGGGATTGATTTGGCTACTCATACCACCAAAATCCATTTGCTTTTCGGTAGCCTAACCCATAAGAACTCTATGGTTAAGCGTGCTTAGCCTGGAGCAATTTAGGGATGAGTGATCTTCTGGGAAGTTTTCCCGAAAAGTGTGCGAGTGAGGACAAAGCACATTGGAAAGCCTAGTGGTGATGTGTGGGGGTAGTCAATATTCTCTGTAAGTTGTTGGGACGTTACAAGGGGTATCAGAGCCTAGCCTCTCCCAATACGGTGTGGTTCAAGGACGAACCATGCGGAAGCTGGTGGGCATGTGACACCTGGGCACTAACGAGGGCGGAGAGTGATCGCCGGTGCAAGGGACACAAACAAGGAGCGAAGTTGAAGGATATCTTAAAGGGATTGATTTGGCTACTCATATCACCAAAATACATTTGTTTTTCGGTAGCCTAACCCATAAGAACTCTATTTTGCTCTTTGTATAAACGGTCTCCCCCTCATAGAGACATATGTCTATTTTAAGAAATGCCTACATTGACCTTGAATACAATGTCATGTTTTTTAACATTGAATGTTTTTATTTTAGTGCTTTTAGTAGATATTATATATTGAGTGGTGGATCAACTATCACAACTCAAAATGTCACATGGATTTCCTTACAAGTATTTATAAGATATTATTCATTTACTTTTTGTATTATTTAATTTATCTAAATATTTCTACTATGGGTGTAATGCAATTAACAAACTAGGAGCTATGAGTGACGATCATTGTGCAACCCGGTTATCAAAGTGATTGGCATGAGATAATATGTTATATATAACTCATTATTAACTTTCATATGCATTAATTTTAACTTCTAGTCACTTTTACAAAAGAGTGTTACTCCCACCACCACCACCAATTGCTCCCTACACCACCCCATACCCAATTTACCCTTGATATAAAACGGATATCAACATCCGTTTCACCATCCCATACCCAATTTTATTCAACGGATGTGGCGACATCCGTGGACGACGGATGTGGCGACATCCGTGGACGACGGATGTGGCGACATCCGTGGACGACGGATGTGGCGACATCCGTGGACGACGGATGTGGCGACATCCGTGGACGACGGATGTGGCGACATCCGTTTAAGTATTTTATTTTTTAGTTTCTTAAAATTTATATTTTAATTAATTTATAAATTACTTTAATTTTTTATTTTTTTATAATATATTACAAAAATTAATTTTATTTTATTTAATTAAATAATTATTATTAATTTAATGAAATAATAATTATATATTAATTTAAAATATATAAATTAATAAACTACAAAAAACTACGGATGGCACATCCGTTTCATTTATAATATTTATATTATAATAATTAATTAATTAAATAATAACATATAAATTAAATTAATAATAATTATTTTATTATATAAAATAAAATAAATTTATATATAATTATATAATAAATTTAAAATAAAATAAAATAATATTTATATATTAATTTAAAATATATAAATTAATAGACTAAAAAAACTACCGATGTGACACGTTTGTTTAACTAATAACAATATAAAAGGTATTATAATAATTAATTAAATAATAATATATAAATTAAATTAATGATAATTATTTTATTAAATAAAATAAAATTAATTTATATATAATTATATAATAAATTTAAGATAAAATTAAATAATATTTATAGATTAATTTAAAATATATAAATTAATAAAATAGGAAAAAAAACTGCAATGTGGTACATACATTTAACTAATAATAATATTAAAAATATTATAATAATTAATTAAATAATAATATATAAATTAAATTAATAATTATTATTTTATTAAATAAAATAAAATTAATTTATATATATTTATATAATAAATTTAAAATAAAATTAAATATTAATTTAAAATATATAAATTAATAAACTGAGAAGAAAAAACTACGGATGTGGTCACATCCGTTTATTTAATAATATAAAAAATGATAAATTAATAAACGAAAAATTTAAAAAAAACTTGAACGAATGTAGCATATCCGGTAACGGATGTCACATATCCGTTGAAGTATTTTTTCTTTAACGAATGTCGACATCCGTTGAAGAAAAAATGTGGGGGTATAGGATATTTTAAAATATAAATGATAGTTTTGGAATTTTCAAAAAATGTGGTGGTGTAGAGAGCAATGTGGGGTGGTGTAGGGAGTAACCCTCTTTACAAAATTTCAAAATACCCAAGTCCATTGGATTCAAAAGCATTACCTTATATTCAACAACCATGGACAATATTTTCTTCGTTTAATCATTCCAACAAGCCATATTTTTGGGTCAAAGTCACAAATCAATCCCTCAATTTTCTTTTGTGTTAATTGACTATCTATTTTTTAAAAATTGATGCAATCATGTCCTTTCCGTTAGTACAACACTAACATGTTAAAGAGGATGTCACGTGTCAGATTGTAGTTTTTTTATTCTTTTAAATATTTTTTAATTAATTTTATTTTTTATATATTTTTTTAAATTGTCACATGTCAAATGTGTCATGTGACAATGATAGTATGATGTGATAATGATAGTGTCACATATCATTATCATGTTACGTGTCATTACACTAGTCACAATTTAGTCCGTGTATTTTTATTTTTATCTTAATTCAATCTTCTTTTTAAAATTAAATAATTTTGTCTCTCTAGATATTAAAACAAAATTTAATTTCTATATAATGTTGTAGAAATATGTTTATTAAAAATTATATTTTATTAAATATTTTTATTAAGTTTAAGTTTATTTATATTTTATATTAATTTAATTATATAAATGTTAATTATATTCTTTAAATATATAAGTTAAAAAAATCATGCTGTGTATATTTGAAATTTTTCACCCAAAACAATATACAAAATAGTTGCTATTTTTTCAAAAAAATTATACAAGAAAATTTGTAATCTTCGTCAAAAAATTATATAGATATTTGCATTTTTGTAAGAAAAATTATATACTGAACAATAATGTTTTGTTAATTATTCGTATATATAGGTCATGTTAAATTTATTGTACGTTTGTATTTTTACTCTGATTTGTGATTGTATTTTGGCTTGAAAATGTTATTTTCTATTACATGATCCCAATATAAAAAATAAAAACATAAATGAATTTTCATAGTACTCTATGAAAAACAGGGGAAATGGTGGTATTGATATCACCCTTGACATACTCTATTATGAGATTTGTCACTCGAGCCTCCACACGAACTTGGAATGTCTGTCTATCTGGGTATTATTTATAATCTAATACATAAAAAGCATCTAACTAGTTAATTTAGAAGCTTTGTGATTAGGAAGCCATAAGCACAATGAATGCAATTATTGACACAATTTCAGCTATTATTTATTTTATCCAATTACTAATTAGTTGACTAAGAATACATATATTTAAAGATTTAAAAAATAATTCTAATATATTATTTTAGATATTAGTATAATATATATATATCTTTTTTTATTATAAATATTATATATTATTTCAAAAAATAATTCAAATAATAGTTAAATTATAATTAATAGAATATTTAATATATTTTAACAATACAATTATAATTAATAGAATATTTGATATATTTTAACCACACCTTCTAGGTAGGTATTACCTTTGATGTGATTGTAATTTAAAATTTAGTTGGATAGAGAAATAAGTATATCTATTTACCTACTTTCTAGATTTTGAACTTTTCATAACCTTACTAAAGAAATTATTATAATGTCATAGATTATTATTGGATGGGCCGAGTCAAAACTTTTTAAAGTCAAACTTTTTTAAACGATTTAACAATCTAATTATATGGTAACGTAAACTAAAATATTAAATCAATACTAATCAGTTATTGCCTAGGAATGGAATATCTCTCTACCTTTTAGTAGAATAAGTTCCATGTTCTGTGCTGAGTTGTCTATATTGAAGTGTCGTCCTCTGTTTTTGATAGCACATAATTTTATTACGGAGTTGTTGTATATTTTTTGTTTTATTTTTAGGTTTTAACTCTCTTTTTTTATTAGTAATCAATTTCATTAATTAGTAATAAATATTTTAATTATAATTTTATATTTTAAAAACATTTTATCTTTATTTACTATTTTTGATCATAAATTTTTAATAGACATTTTTTTTTATTCCACTCGTATTATATAGATACTACATTTTCAATTACTTCAAATAATTTTGTACTCCACTAATATATTTTTTTAAAAAATTTTAGAAATTGAGGCATGTTGAAAATTTATTAAAAATAAACAATATGAATTTGAGTTTTGTAATTTGACTTCTAAATATGATTAGAGTTCATAATAGACCAATAATTTTTTCAGAGTTTGCAAAATTAGGACTTAAGTTAAAAGTCTATTTAAGGTACAAGAAAATACTATATATTGATAAAATTTTATCGACAGAAATTCTTTTATAAACTACCCAAGTGCAATCATAGCATATTGTCACTTTTTTTCTCTTACAATGTTTCACGTATACTAGAATGGCAAAAACTTCAAGGGCTTGGTTTTAGAGTGTTTCCTATGTCAATCACAAATCTGTATTTTACATCTGCTTTGAGGAGACGGTCCATTGCAGTGTTGACATAATGAATAGGAATGACCTCAATGATAGGTTTTACGTTGTGTTTAGCAGCAAAGTCGATCATCTCTTGGGTCTCCTTTATTCCTCCAATCAAACTTCCGGCTACTATCTTTCTCCCTAGCAAACCAAGTACTTATTTACATCAAAATGCTGATTAAACTTTGATATATATGTGAATACGCAGACGCATATGCATCTGTATTTTGTACTAAATCACTTGCTTACCATTAAGTAAAGGAAAGATTGGCAGCTCCAGAGGCTTCTCCGGTGCACCCAGCATTACAAGCTTTCCATGAGACTTCAGCAAACCAATCAGAGGTAACAAAAGATGAACGCCCGAAACTGTGTCGATAATACCATCCAAAGTACCCTTTGCAGCCTACAAAATAATCAGAATTACTTAATTCAAAGAATGTGTATTTTCATAATATTCTAAATGGATGCTGTAATACATATACATATATATATATATAGACATACATACCTGCATCTGATCTTGGTCACGGCTTATCAGAAAAGAGTCAGCTCCAAGATGTTGTATTGCTTCCTCCTTTTTGTAAGGTGAAGTACTTATTACTGTGACGTTGGCCCCAAAAGCTTTGGCAAATTTTACAGCCATATGGCCTAGTCCACCGAGACCAACCACACCCACATGCAGACCAGGTTTGTCTAGTGCAAAATATCTGAGAGGGCTATAAACTGTGATGCCAGCACAAAGGAGAGGTGCAGCAGCATCAAGTGGTAGGCCATCAGGAATTCGAACCACAAAGTGTTCGTCTGCAACCATTGAATCAGAGTAACCTCCATATGTGATGCTACCATCTTTATATTTGGCACCATACGTGAGAGTATATTGTGGACAATAATTCTCAAGATTGTCAGAACAGTTCTGACAGCTGCGGCAGGAATCAACCAAGCATCCCACACCCACCTTGTCCCCAACTTTGAACTTTTCTACTTTGCTTCCCACTTCTGTCACTACACCAGTCACCTCATGCCTGCACCATTTTACATTATTAGAACAAAACTGAATCTGTTACCTAATATAACAAAAGCCTTAATATATCAATGACTGAAATCAAGTGTCTCACTACATAAATTATAGAGTCCTTTAGCATGTCTTAAAGTATATACCCTGGGACTAGTGGATAGGTGGAAGTGCCCCATTCGTTTTTTGCGTTGTGGAGATCAGAGTGACATATCCCACAATACAACACTTTGAATGCAACGTCTTTTTCACCAGTTTCCCTGAAAAATAAATTGCAAAACAAAAACTGAATCTGTTAGTTAAGTGGGTGGCAATTTAACTTTGTTCTTAACATTTTATGTGTTTATTAGAGAACCTTCTGGAGAAATCGAAAGGGGAGAAAAAACCAGAAGGGTCCCTAACTGCCCATCCGAATGCTTTTCTGGGATGCTCAAGTTCAGCTTGTGCAGCCATTTCAATCTGTTACAGTATTTGATCAGAAAATAAGTGCAATGAATGGAGCAGTGAGAAGAAAGAGGTATTTATAAGTGCATTCATGACGAAGGTTGTGACATTGACGTATTTGGTAACGTATGTCTAACGTATCTGGTGACGTTGTTTCTTGATCTATAAGCTTGACATGTAGTGAAGGCGGCGTTGTGGTCATTGTGTTCGAAGTGAAAAGGCATAAAGAAATGGATCCTCGTTTACTAAAAAGGTCTTTACGAAACTTTGATCACTTTTGAAAATGAATACGAGAAATTGAGAGTATTTGAGAATAAATATGTATTGTTTTTTTTTTAAATTTGAAAATGAAAAAGAATAAATTTAAAAATAAAGTGTGTGAAAAATTTGATTAATATGATAAATTTAAAAAATATTAATACATAGAAAATGAAGATTATCAAATCCTTCTAATGTTATAAGTAATTTAAATTTATATTTATGAGTTACATATGAATCCGTCACACAAACTCAACTTCACATTTGTGGTTCATCTTCAATCAAAAATTGTGGTTTATCTCCATTTTCATCATTATGGAGATTGTAAATAATAGAATATTAAGAGCTCGACAATACACCTACATTTGACAACACACTTCCTATCAATGAACACAAAATTATGGATCCATGAATCACCCATACAGATAACTTACCTCAAACAACTCAAAACACTTATCTCTCCACCACATCCAAAGAAAATGAACTCAACTTCTCAACGTCTAAAAATTTATACATTATATGGGAATCTCTGTCTAATCGCGTAACCAACTATGCACGTAAACAAACCAAGCTGAAGATAAAATGTATTTTCATAAATAATACCTAAAATTAGCATGATTAAAGAAAAATTCAAAAATCATTCCATTTTACAAAAACTTCAAATTTTCTCACTTCCAAATACGTAAATATAATTTCATTCTCAAATTCTTCTTTCCCAATATTTATAAATAAATAGTTTTTCACCCGAAAATAACACCATAAAACCACGTGGTTTTTCTACTCTACGTTATAACTCATTTTATTAATTTCTTATTCAATGACTGAATTTATATTGTAATTAAATAACTTAATTTAATATATTATCGTTATTAAAAAACGTTATCTCCTTGTAAATGGTGAACCGTGTCAAACCATCTTTCCTCTAAAGAAATATTGTTCTATTATATTCTTTTACAAGATAAACAGTATAACATTAGCTATTCTCTGCAGTATAATTAATTTATGTTTTTCATCTTTAAATTATTTTAAATCAATAAATTAATATATAATTAATACAATAAATTTAATAAGTAAGTATTTAAATCAATAAATTTAATTAATGTAGTTACTTTTAGGTTGACCTGTACTTTAATCTTTCAAATTCAATTTTTAACGAAAATACTTAGTTCTAATAGTAATTATTATATAAATTAAAATATCTATAAAAACTATTTAAAATCTTAAAACATCATCTAAATAAAAAGTTATTATTAACTATATTATAATTTAAAGGGGTTTGCTAACGTGCGTAGGCCTGTTTTTCAGTTGGTACATTTTAACAATGTGTACCGGATTTTAGTAGACAAAAATATCCTTATATATCATGAATTCTAAGTTTTAAGGTTAAGGGTATTTTAATAATTTTCATTCTCAAAACTAAAAAAAAAATCCCTCAAACCCTTACTCACCTCTCTCATTCCTCTCAACCCTTTCTCTTTCTCTTTCTCACTCCAATCTTTTCTCTGTCAGTCCTACTGTAGCCCCAATTGAAAAAAATCAGAAACACTTGCTGTTAAACAATTTTACAAAAAAATGATTTTATAATGAGTTTTCATCTTATAATTTTTGTCTTATCTAATTTTATTCAATTTTCACAAGCATAAAGGAATTGGTAATTGATTGGAAAAAATCAGAAATACTCGCTGTTAAACAATTTCTTACAAAAAATGATTTTATAATGAGTTTTTATTTTATAATTTTTGTCTTATCTAATTTTATCTAATTTTCACAAGCATAATGACATCAAAGGAACTGGTAATTGGCCTGGAAAAAAATCAGAAACACTCCGTTATTAAACAATTTCTTACAAAAAATGACTTTATAATGAGTTTTCATTTTATAATTTTGTCATATATAATTTTATCTAATTTTCACAAACATAATGACATCCGAAAGAATTGGTAATTGGCCTGGAGGGTTTTTTTTAAAGATGATGATTCAACAAATACAGATGATGAAATTAGAGAGGTTATTGAAGATGGTGAAATTGAAGAGATATATGTCAATGACTACAGTAGGAATGACAGACAAAAAGTTGGAGTGAGAGAGATGAAAGAGAAAGGATTGAGAGGAAGGAGAGAGGTGAGTAAGGGTTTGGGGGTTTCTTTTTTTTTTTTAAGTTTTGAGAATGAAAATTATTAAAATACCATTAACCTTAAAACTTGGAATCCATAATATATAAAGGTATTTTTGTCTACTAAAATCCGGTACACATTGCTAAAATGTACCAACTGAAAAACAGGCGTACGCGCGTTAGCAAACCCCTAATTTAAATACATAATTCATACATATTTTTAACCAAAATTTAATTTTAAAATCAAATCATTTAAAAAAAATTTAGAAAAAAAAAAGATAAAAAACAAGTCATTGAAAAGTTAAAGTGAAAAAAGCCAACTTTTCACGTATTAAAGTGTTCGACTTTTCTCATCTAAGGTATCACATACAATTCAGTCATCAAATTTAAGTTCTCATAGTTATATATTTTTAAGAAATTCACCTATCCAATCAAGTACCCCTTGACCTAGCCAATTGGACGTCGTGCTTCCAGTTTATCTACCACACATTCTGCACCAAACACCATCTTTGAATTTTATTACAATTTACTATAACATACTTTCATATAATAAAATAATTCTATATTTATATAAGTATATTTGTTTCGGTGAGATTTGTCTGAGGGTCGGTTGCCTTCCACTTGTGTGCTCCGCTTGTACGCTTCCAGTTTAGACCGCTCTGTTGTCGCTTTGGACCGGAGGAGGAGGTACCTACAAAAGGCACTCCGACGTTCAAGTTAGGAACGGTTTTATGAACTGTTTGTTACAATTAAATATTGAAGTCCTAATAGGACATAAATAACGCATATTGTAGTATGAGTTCCCTGTCCCTCAAGCCTAAACTTTTATTTATAGAGTTTAAAGGAATTTGACCAATTAATTTACCTCTTAATGGTCATTAATGCAAACCTTAATTGTCTAACGACAGCCGTTACCACATTTATTTATGCATTAAATCTGCTCAACAACTGTCGAGACCGAACGACAAGAGACTTGCCGAGACCAACTGACTGAGAAGCTGATAGACCAATACCGATCGGTTGCGTGCAAGTCCATAGTAACAATATTGTTTCTTATTTTTAATTAATGAATATAAGGACCCAAACAATTTTTTTGTCTTCAAATAAAATATCAATTTCAACTACGAAGGACAGTTGGGGTAACCTGTTAGACGTGGTTTCTTATTATTTATGTCTAGATGAATATATCTCTCAATTTAGATAGTTGATTAAAAGTAATTGAATATTTATCACTAAAATATAACTACAATGTTTCCTGAACATAGTTATAATATAATAATTTTTCATCGTTTAAATTACTTTTTAAGTCACATTTATTGCCAAAAACATCACCCATTTACTTTTTATAATTAAAATTTCACAGTAACCAAACTCATTATTCCCACTTCAACGTTGCCTCTATCTATTTCTATGGTTAAGAATGATATCTTGCTTTTTAATTTTAATTATAAATTTTTCTACACTTTATGAGCTCCAAATGCAAGAAGCATCTTCATGTGGAAGAGAGTTGTTTCCTACACCATCATGAATTACTCCCTGCACCTCCTCGTTCCTTTTTTTTTTGTCCTTCGTCACCACAAACTACTCCCTATACCTCTCCAATGGTCCCTATATGAAAGCAACCCCACACCCCACCACTTTCACACGGAAATCAACTCTTGTTTTCTTCTTCACCCCCACCGCATCCCACATCCATTGACGGATGATGTCTAGATTCGTTGTGATATAAAAGTAATACCATTTGACCTAACTCCACTCTCTTCCATTTCATGGAAAAGCTATATTGCCTCTTCTCCATAACCATGCACAGCAAACCCTAGTATAATCGATGTCCAAGAAACAATGCTGCTGGCCACTGGCATATTCTGAAAGACCAACCTAGCCATAGCTACATTCCCACATTTGAAGTAGGTATCTATGAGAGCATTATTCACAGAACCAACATAAAGAAACCCAGCTTTCTCCAGAAACGCATGTAAAATCATCCCAAACTCAAACGCCCCAGCCTGTGCACAAGCAGACAGCACCCCGGTGAGGCTCACTTCATTTGTCCCAATTCCCTCGCGCAGCAACTCCTTGAAAAACCCAAAGCCTCGTCAAAACAACCATTATGAGCAAACCTAATAATCATACTGCTCCAAGAAACCTCATCTCTGAGAGGCATATCCGTTCAACTTTTCAGGCTTTCTTTCATTTTTCTTTTACAAACAGTTTATTTGTAAATAAATAATAATACAGAAAATATTAAATTAAAATAAATATACAAAAATTAACCACCTAAATATAATCAAATTAATAACCTAAACAAATAAGAAAGAGAGAAAACGAGAGAAACAAAGAAAGGGAGAGTGGGGGTGGGGTTGCAGAGAAAAAGAGAAAGAAAGTGAGAGTATGTTGTTGAGTGAAAGTGAAAATGTGAGAGTATTGTTCTTGAGTGAAAGTGAAAATGAGAGGTAGGAAAGGGATTAGGGTTTTAACATCAAAAGTTAAAAAGGTAAATAGTAAATGTAAAAAAAAGGATAATTTTGGAATGAAAAAAATTGGGAAGGTGCGGAGGTGGTGGATGGAGCAACTCTTCGTGTCGAAATGGGTTATCCGTAACGTTCTTGTCCATTTAAAAGGTGCTCTTGGACCTAATCAGGTATTTCTTTTAGCACCTCCATCTTTTCTCCGGGCACCTCAATAAATGTGGGAAAAGTCTAAATTCTCTTTAAGTTTGAAATCTATTTCTCGTTATTATGCAATTTAAAACTTAAAATATAGTATAACAATTTAAAAATGTATTAAAAATTGTATCATATGTACTGTATTTCCATATATGTACTATGAATTATACAATTTAAAATGAATTACATACTACACAATTTAAAATATGATTATGAATCGCATAAAAAAATGTATTTTAGACCACCCAATTAAGATTATGATTATAGATTGTTAATTCTAGAATGTATATTTTAAATTATACAATCATGTTAAAAGAGTTTGGAATGAATCAGATGTTACTGGCAAATATTCACTAAAAGTCTTTAAAAAAAAAAATATGTCAGAGTTGAATTGAAATAATACTATGTTTTGAAGTTAGTCATGTGACCAAAATATATAGAATAAGGGAAAGGTAATTTAATAGATGGAATGTGTAATGATGTTAATGATATAAAATAATGGTAGGGTGACACATTTATATTTATATAATATGCGTTATAAGGATAAATTGGTAAAAAAAAAATTTATGTATTTAAAAAAAAATAAAGAAAAATAGTCAAAATAAATGTAAAAAATCTGTATGTGTTCTCGATTATATATATTTAGAATGAAAAATGGTACTTTTACACATATTTTTTATATTTTTTTATATTATCTTTTCTTACTTTTTATTTCTTTTTTTAAAAATACAAAAATTCATTTTTTTATAACTATTCTACCGTTGTAACATGTATCAAATAAATATAAATATATATCATTTTAAATATATGTTAATGTGTAGTGATAGACCACTCTTTGATTTTATTTGTGACTCTCTCAAATTTTATTTACCCTTATAGACATGTTTTCATGTTTCTTTTTTACATATAAAGATGATGTATGAGCTAGTTTTATAAATTGTATTTTTTTTTTATTTCTTTTGAAAATAGTGGTGTGAAAATTTTAGGAAAACAGATATAAAATAAGTAAATGTAAGGGAAATCGTGGTTAGGATATTAAACTTTTTTTGTCTTTTTCTTAATAAAATTTTTTAAAATGTGTATTTGTTAACTGAAAATGATGTATTATAAGTTTAAAGTTATTTATTTCTTATTACTTAACATATTGTTTTTCTTTTTCTGTCGTACTTGAAACATGAATTAAAAATATTAGATATGTGATTATTTTATTATTATTGTACTTTATTTTGTTAAATATATTTATGTTTACTGCTAATATTAGTGGTGATACTAAATAGTCCTTTACTATTCACAGCTAAAAGAACAAAAAAAACAATCGAAAATAAAAAAAGAAAAATTACTCAAAGAACTTCATGTAAAATGCTTATTATTAAAACATATATATTATAAAAATTGAAAGCATATAAAATACCAAGTAAACAATAGTAATAATAATCAGTCAGCACAAACTCTGTTATTAATCACTAGGTTCTAAATTAAAATTAAAATTTATAACTGTATTACTTATTAAAATTCTGTTTAATCAATAATTTAAATTTAAAATCTTGAATACGTTCTAAGAAATACATTCACGTAAAAGACATCTAAACTAAAAACAATCAACTCTGATAATCTTTAAACAAGATAAAAAAGAAATCAGAGAAGAATGAAGTGATTAATATTGAATTAATTATACATAGAAGAAGAATGCAGAAGTTCACGAGTCCAAATGTATGTATGAATGCATCATAAATAATGAAGAGATGTAGCAGGGAGGGTAGAAGCTTGGCATGCATGAGCATATGAAAGGTGAAGAAGGTAAGAGAAGTATTCAGTAATAGGGACATAGTAGCACTGAGAGCTACCATGCTGCTGGATCATCGGTTTTCACAGAAATTAATTAATTATTTTAATTTATTATTGTTAAGATCTACGAATCAAAGACGGCTTCGTATTCAGCCACTTGCAGCAGCAGCAGCAGCAGCATGCAGAATCGTCAGTTTGCAGTGCAGATAGATAGGTAGATAATATTGCTCATCATACTGCATTACCAGGAGCTGTATACGTAGCTGTCTACAACAACCATACATTGAAGAGGGTATTTTACCTTTTTCTATATATTATTATTATTATTATAATATAACAATATTAATGTTTTCTTTTATGACATTCAGATTCAGTCAACCCCGTGTTTCGTATCAGAAGTGATAGCGATTGTTCATTTGACGAACCTTAATACTTGGCGTAGGGAAACTATGCTTCTGAATTTTGTCGTTAACATTAACTTCCATCGATATGATAAATGAAAAAGTACCGAACGAATCAATGGTATTGTGTTGGTACTACTTCCTCTTTATTATTTACTACTACTACCACTGCTGCTTCTTCTTTTCCTTTCTGCATTTATTTGGATTCTACATCTAAATAGATAAATCTTAATACACATCACTTCTCACTCATAAATTCAAACCACAGAATTTTTCCCTCTTTATGCAACACATCCATTCCAATTACTTTTTTTAACTAAACTCTAATTTTCTGATGTCACACACTGACTATTGCATAGTGCAATATACCATGAAGTTCCCAAAGATATATTTAGTATACATTCAAATGGTTTTGTATCAAAGGATAATGGTTTGGGTTTCGTTAACTCAAGAAAAAAAAATTGGCTGGAATTAATAGATTCAATCTGGTTTAAAATAACATTCAATTTAGACTAATTTCAATCATGTTATAGTTCATATATCATCACTTTATATATCAAGTTTAGAATATATTAACACTAATTTGAGGTTTTTATTCAAGACAATCCTCTTTTGTTAGAGCATATAGGACCATTGTGACATGTCATTTATAATCCACAAATTACCCTTTTTTTTTTTGGATATTGTCCGAATTCATCTTTATCGTGATTGATGATTTTTGTAGTCACCATGGATACGATTACAGATAATATCATATTTTTTCAATTAGATACAGGAATCGGATAAATATATATGAATGCATATCCGATTTCATATCCATCCCAATATATATTTTGTTCATGTTTAAATTATTAAAGTATCAATAAATATATATATATATATATATATATATATATATATATATATATATATATATATATATATATATATATATATACTATTCTCTTCATTCTCTCTTTTAATTGTTTGTCTTATTTGTTAAAATAAACAAAACATTTTAAGTTTTCTATTACAGGTGGTTTATGTGTATCAAATGCTGTAAATCATACTTTTATTTTTTAATAAAAATATTGAGAAGTAATAGAGGTGGGAACCCTAGCAGAGCTCTATACTTTCCCTTCTCTCTATAAACGTTCATCTTTCACTTTCTCTCGGGCATCTAAACTTTCAGGATCTATCCTTGTTAAGCCAAAAGAGTATGGTGATTGGCTTACCTAAGGTTGATATTCCAGGAACTGTTTGCAAGGAATGTGTCCAATGCAAACAGACAAGGAGAAGTTTTCAAAGGATCTTACCTCAGAAATCTGCAAAGAAGCTTGGGGTGGTGTATTCAGATGTGTGTGGCCCTATGCAAGTAGAAACACCTGGGAGCAGTAGGTATTTTCTAATATTCATTGATGATTGGACCAGAAAGTGTTGGGTCTACTTGTTGAGAAGAAAAGGGGAGGTGTTGCAACAGTTTCAGAAGTTTAAGAATGTTGTTGAAAGGCAAAGTGAGAAGAAGTTCAAAATTCTGAGAATAGATGGAGGAGGAGAGTATACCTCCACTGATTTCAGAATTTACTATGAAAGAGAGGGAATAGTTCATGAAGTTACTCATGCTTGCCTCAACACAATGGGGCAACAGAGAGGAAGAACAGAAACATTTTGAACATGGTTAGGTGCATGCTGAAGAGTAAGGGGTTGTCTAGTTTCCTATGGGGTGAGGCTGTGATGACAGCCACCTATATCTTGAATTTGTCTCCAACAAAGAGACTGAATGGTGTTACACTAGAGGAGGCCTGGACAGGGATATACCTTTGGAATTTTGATGCCAAGAGGTGAATCAGGAGGAGAGGTACGGATCAATGCTTACTCAGACTCAGATTAGTGTGGAGACAAGGGTGATAGAAAGAGTACTGCTGGATACGTGTTTTTCCTGAATGGAGCACCAATTTCATGGAGCTCTACAAAAGAACCAGTAGTGGCTCTTTCATCATGTGAGGCAGAATACATTGTTGCCTGTGAAGCCACGTGTCAGGTGGCTTGGTTGTGTTCATTGATGAGGGAATTGAAGATGGAAGTAGAGGGAAAGGCCAGACTGCTTGTGGACAACAAGTCAGCCATAGACCTGGCCAAGCATCCTACATCTCATGGTAGGAGCAAACATATTGAGACTCGGTTCCACTACATCAGGGAATAAGTCAGCAAAGGGAAGCTCGAAGTGGTATACTGCAGATCCGAAGACCAGATTGTAGATATACTCACTAAGGCGTTGAAAGGTCAACGCTTTCTAAGAAAGCAGATCGAAGTGAGAAAGGTGGAGATCGGTGTAGATCGACAGAAAGAGCTACAAAAACCTAGGGTTTTCATCTCAGGGAGGAGATCAGCTCGAAGGAAGGTGTTTTCACGTTTTAATCGGTGAAAAACGTTTTCAAGTTCAAAGGGAGCATTTTTACCGATTATTAATTGATGGAAAACACTTAGAATCAGCGAAAGCGGAATTTTTTACCGATTCAATCGGTGAAAAAGTGGAGTTTCTTTGAAAACACCATGTTTTACTGTGTTTTGTTTAGGAGGAGTGTTAGAATAAACAAAACATTTTAAGGTTTCTGTTACAGGCAGTTTATGTGTATAAAATGTTGTAAATCATACTTTTATTTTTTAATAAAAATACCGAGAAGTAATACAATACTTGTGAAGTCTCTGTAAGTGTCTTGTTGTTGATCTCTGTGGTTTTGCTCCGGCGTACGGTGGTTCTGGTCATCTGTGGTGGAGGTGGGAACCCTAGTAAAGCTCTATACTCTGCCTTCTCTCTAGAAACGTTCATCTCTCGCTTCCTCTCTCTTGATTATGTGGTACACTCCTTTTTAAAGTTAGAAAATATTTACTTTGGGATTTTTCCGCTTTTGCCCTCAAGTCTGATATTATTTTATATTTACAAAATCTATACATATCTCCAAGATACTCTCCTATTTAACTTTGATTATAGTTATTTTCTTTTTTGGATTATGTTTAAATAGTATATTATGAATTTCACTAAAAAAAAATTAGATTTCACTATTAATTAATTTTACTCTTTCTTAATATTTTTATTTATTATTTGTTTTTTCAAAAAAAAATTGATGTTCAATAATATAACTCATTTATTTACTTAATACTATAAAATCTTATCTTCTTTTATACTATTTGATCTATAAATTTTTGTTTTACTTGAGAATGTTTTGTTTTCTAAAAATCTACGCATACTTATGAGTTTTAAAAAAAATCCAAAAATACCTTTTAAACAAATATCCGATTGGTATTTAAAAAAGTGTAAGACAGACAATATTATAATTTAGTGAGGTTATTGAATTAAAGCTTGCGGTGAAACAGTATGTTTTGGAGATTTTTGGTCTTAATTCTTCGTAACAATTTAAGTGACTTTGTATGTTTTTTTTTTTTGTTAGACATACTAGTTAGGAAACGAATGAACAAAATATTAGAAATTATAAAATTATTAAAATATGATGATGGATTGTTTTGTGGGATTTATAAAAAACTACAACACAAATAAGGCATAACATAAAGAATTGAGAATACATTTATGAGTACAATTTCTTATATATTGTTTGACTTTAAACTTCTCAACTTTCTAATCTATATACCCCTAAATGAACTCTTAAATTTATAATAATAATTTATTAATTTTGAACCTGACCCATTTCACAGTACTACTCCAGAGAATCAAAATCAGCTTATCCACCTGTAACAGTGACAGCTAACACAGTAAGGTTTTTTCGTGATTAGGAAAATACTTTTAGAAGTATATTAATGTCACTAATTAAACATGTCGTTAAAAATAATCTCTCAAATCTTTCATTACAGTACCCATGTGTCCTCCCTAGGACAGTCTCTACAGAAATTCATCCAATTAGTAAGAAATTATGAATTTGAATTTTCTGTTTAATTTTTGAAGCTGTTTCTCCACTTTCAAAATATACTTATTTAATATTTTAAAATATATTTAAAACTTCTTTATCGATATATCAAAATTAATATATTTTAAAGATATAATATAGGAATACTCTAAAAAATTCAGGAGAGTCTATATTATCGTGAAAGATGTCTCCTTTTCACCCAATTTAAACTTCTTTTTGCCATTACATTACAGATAGATACAGAGGTGATGAGTACTTCGCTTATCCAATCAACCACGTGAGTATTCATTCATTCATCTTATCGTTATCTAATCTAAAAATAAAGCTATGCAAAACATAACTTTTGTTTTTCTAGTTACTACTCATCAAATTAACCCAATAAATCTCTTGAAAAGATGAAAACTATTTAAAAATAAATAAATAGACTACCACATAGTGGCTGGTTTTTCTACTATAGCTCTTGTAAAACTCATAATCATGGGAGGGAGACTAAAAAAATGTAAACATTATAAAATTTATAAACAAATTATATATATATATGTTCGTATATTCTTCAAGCAAACTATAAGAATCTATTTTTTATAAGACGAAAGATTTAGTATTTAGACTTTAATTTTGATATATAGTGAGTACAAATTCTTTAATTTAAAGGAGTCAAATCTAAATTAATTTTTATTTATTTATTTATTTTCTTAATTTTTGTTTAGATTTCAAATCTTTGTAGATGGTAATAAATTAGAAATATATATTTTTATTTTAAGATAAATTGAGTTTTTATATTATTGTAGTCACAATTAGTCTCAACTCACTTTCTTTTTAGTTTAATACATAGATAAATATGAGATGTCTTTATTTCATCATAAAAAGTTATCTTGATTTTTAAAGAAGACTTCTGTAAATTATTTTCCAGATTTACCAATTTATATCTTTAGGAACAATAGAACTGAGTTAGTAGTAAAAAATTAAAATAAAGAATGTAAGAGACAGGATTCAACTTTCCCACTAATATTTAAGAGTTATAAGATTAGTTTAAAAGGTTGAGAGAATGTGAGTTGATTTTCTCATTGACAAAACATTAACCACTAACATTTGTGGATAAAAAATTAATATATTTAATTTAATTTATTTATTATTTAGTTTATTTCAACTTAAAACACATACATAATATATATGGAAATTTGCAAACTTAATACCTAATTAATTTAAAATAAATTAGTTTATTCCCCTTTTTTTCCATGGGTGAAAAATCTCACAAGCACGCAAATATAAAAAAAAGGCTTATTCTTTTAAAGAAAAAACGTATTTTAGATAATAATGCACCACGTAATCGTTAATTAAAAAATTAAGAATAAAAATTATTTTCTAATTAATAATGATTTTATTTTTCTTCTGATGTGCACCCTCCCTAATTTAGAGGAGTCCAAATCCACTTAAACAAAAATCAAAGTAAAATCCTTGAAACAAATAATAGTATATAATATATAAATTTAATTTATTTTCTGAGAGAAATAGAAATAAAAATAGTATATAATATTATTGTCCTTTTATTTTCTTTAGATATTGAAATGAAGGAAAAATGTGAATTAATGTTGAAGGAGCAGAGAATATCAGAATTAGTTAGTAGAAGGTAGATTATAAAAGGAATAGGTGGTGAGACTTAATAAGGGTTTTGATAGAAACCTTGTTTGTATGCTATTCTTATGATATGGTTATGGTTATTGGTTTGGTCGTACTCACGGGAATCCAGCCACTCCTCTCACGTGTTCCTTTCTCCCTCACGGTTGTTTTTTTGCGTGCGTAGAACCAAACTAGTAATCCTACGGCGCTGCACGTTTCTTCACAACCATACAACACATGAATTGGTCGGTGGTTTGGATTCTACCAAGCTATAGCAGTGATCAAACTCCACACTAGCATAGCTTGTTACAAAACAGAAATGACAAGAGATTATTTATAAAGCCAAAACTCAAAACTACGCATAAGGCCAAGGCAATGTTAATAAATATTGAAGTTTTATTAATATGCAAAAGGGTAATTGGGTTCTGGGAATAGCCGTCAATGAGAGACGTGTCGTGGGTTGTGCTGCATAGTGATCTGGAAGTAAATCTTCTTTTTCTATTGCACGTTATGCTTTAGATCTCCTGGTTCCCAGAAAGAACTAAGCTACAACAAGACAAGCAGGGAAATGGTTGATCACGACCGTTAAAGTCCTGTTATAGATTGGTATCTTTGCAGTTATAAGGGTTTTCACATACGTACTTCCTTCCACATGTCAGGCTCAAATATAGAAACAGACGTCAAGCAGACTGGATTGAATTGAAATCAGCTCTTCATCTATCTCTTGCTTTTTTTCCTTACTTTCTTTTTCAATACTTGTGGAGCAAAAGAAACTAAGGTGTCTGTGTTAGTGTGTGGTCTATTCTGTTGGTACTTGGATCATTCTATGATTTTCTACTTTTAAATTTTAAAGCAAAAATAACATAATCTATCAGTTCAATAAATTAATCAACTTTCCACTTGTAACTGAACAAGACTTTTCAAGGGCTTGTACCACTTTTACTCAATCTGTTGTTCAATTAAGTGGCATAAAAGGGTTGTGGTAGAGGCGGGCCAGATGCTCATATATAATTCATAATGGAGCAGTGCTATGCTGGCCACAATAGACCACAACTTCACTGCAATTAACTAAAGCTAATGATGTTACTTAGACAACCTAGGTTAGAGTTAGAGGGATAGCTAGGAATATTATATATATGTCTATGTGTATGCATATATATATATATATATATATATATATATAGATTACACGTGTGAGCTTTTATTGTGGATTCTTCATGGAAAAGTAACAGAGGTGCAGTTAATCTTTGGTTCAAAAGGGACGTTTCAAAGAAAGAAATGGACAAGCTGTTGGCAGTGTACAGAGCAACCAGTGCTGGAGTACTGCTGTTGTTATGTTTCCTTTACTGACTCAGCTCTCTCTTCCTCTTCCTACGTACCATCCTCTCTACTCCTATTGCCCCTATCATTTGTTGATCTAGCTGCTTCCGTTGTAGCTTTTATATGTACATATATATATTCTTATATAATTCTATAGGTCATGTACCATTTTATTAATTATTATATCCCTTACTTTTCATTCTTCATTCATGGGGAGCCTCATTTTATATGTATTGTTTGCCTCCATTATTTTTATCACTTAACTGCTGTAATCAAAGAGCAAGTAACACTTGGTTGCAGGCTCTACGGCTGGCTAATGCTATGTTGAAAGACGATAAACAGAGGGTTTAATAACAGCTTAAGAAATATTGCTTATTTACACTTAACTGTTATGAGAAATATTTGTGTGTGCCTCAAACTTACTGATTCCTATGGAAATGTATTCATGTACCTGCCTTTTTGGTACACTTATACGTGGTGCTTACGAAATCAGTTGCAAGAACATTTAATTTTCAAGAGTAAAAGTCAACATAATTTTGGTCCACTTAAAATGTTTGTGGCTAGGAATTTTACAATAGTAGACAAGCACAAGTGTCAAAATCCACGTATATATAACTTAAAAGAGAAAGAAAAGACCTGCAAGTATGACGAAAAAGTTTGTTAAACATGTCCCAGCTGAGAAGGGAAAGTTATGTTTTCTTATTACGCAATACAATGTCATTATACTGGCGCTAATATTTGGACATTAATTAGCAGTATCACATGATTAAACTTGATTACCCTTATTGTCATTCCTCAAACCCCAATACACGTCTTCCATCATTATTTAATAACACCATATTAAAGGACATTTTCTCAGTCTAATAGTTTTGTCGTAGTATATAGTGGATCACTTATACTGACACAACTGTTTTGGATCATCTTCCTCCCCTTCCCCTTTTCTCTCTCTCTCTCTATATATCTCTAGTATATATATATATTACCTTACCGACTGTTTATTCTGGTGACATCTGTGCTCTTCTCTCTCTTCCATGCAATTATGTGTATAGAGACACAGCTTGCTTTATTCCATTAGATCTGAAAAAGACCAGTTACCCAACCTCATACATCATTTTACTAATTCCCAATCACTCTCTTTGATGAGGATCACAGGTGCCCATCAAACACACAAGAACCTCCCTTCCTTCTACTTCTCTTCCTTATGCATGAAATCATTCAATTGCTGAGGATGTTTGCCTCTGCAAAAGGAAACTGAAAACTGAAACTAACTAGCTTTCCCACCCCCCACAAGGCCAAAAACCAAACCTCCTTTATTTTCTCTCGACTTTTCCTCCCTCTTTCTCTCCCCACTTTTACCATGTCACCCGATGACATACCACCTTCAAAGCCCGCCACAGCAACAACAACGGACCAAGAGACCCAAAGTTCAGGCGGCAGAAAAGGCTCCTCCACTAGGCCCCAAGAGCAAGGCCTCAAGTGCCCACGATGCGACTCACCCAACACCAAATTCTGCTACTACAACAACTACAGCCTCACACAGCCAAGGCATTTCTGCAAGACATGTAGAAGATACTGGACAAAAGGTGGGGCTTTGCGTAACGTCCCTATTGGCGGTGGATGCAGGAAGAACAAGAAGGTGAGGTCATCGAGGCTTTCATGTGACTCCAAGGACTCTGGTTCCTCCTCTTCAGACCTTGGTGGTCTCAAGTTCCTTCATACTCTTCCTCCTTCCATGGACTTTCACCTCGGAGGGTTACCCTTCCCTAGGCTTCACCATCACCCTCCAGCAACTTATAACCAATTTTCCTCTTTTGGGGACACTTCCAGTGCTTCTTCATGTTTCAACCTTGACCCTTCTCCTGGCACCACCTCAAGTTCTTTCGCTGCTCTTAATTACCCATTTTCTTACAATGGTGCAATCCAAGGTATGAGCGCTATGAATGTTCACAGTGGTCACGCCTCTTCCATTGAGTCTTTGAGTTCTATAAACCAGGACTTGCACTGGAAGTTGCAGCAGCAGCGATTGGCAATGCTGTTTGGTGGAGATAACGGCCAGAAAGATCACGGTGGTAATGGTGGGGTGTCACCAACGATTAACCACCTCGAGAACCAGACACAGAAACCACAACCCATTTTGTTTCAAAATCTTGAGGTTTCAAAGCAAGGGATTTTCCCCGTCGAGAACTCTAGAAAAGAAAATGGTCCATGTGGGGACACACACACACCCTCCACTGAGTGGTTCTTTGGGAATTCTTATGCCTCGGTGACTCCTCCTACAGCTACTACTACCAGTAGTGGTGGCCCAGGGAATGATAATGCAAGCAATTGGAGTAGCGGTGTGAATGCTTGGGGTGATGTGCCGCAGCAATATACTGCTTTGCCCTAGCTAGCTAGATGTGAAAGCACGAGGGAGGATAAAGAGGAGTAAGAGGTAGATCTTTTCTTTATAACTTTTGCAAGAATTTAATAGGCCAACTCTGATAATTAATTGTCTTAAACTCCTTTAGGTATATGGTAGTTCATTGTGTCAGTCACTCTTTGTTCTTTAAGTTCGCTTCAAAGGAACATATATGTAACAGATGGGAAAATTAAGACCATAATGTGTTCATACACTCTCCACTCTCAGCTAGATCTTCATCAATTGTCTAAATTCTTACTTTCTTAATCACTATGGAAGCTACCTTATGCCCTTCATTATTGTTGCAGATTGGATCTTATAGTCGTTTGTTTTCCTCTTTCCTTTTTTTTTTAATTCAAAATCAATTCTCATTTAGTTATTAGATATTTTTGTGATGTGTTAATTTCTAATGGAAGCACAAGAAATGAAACATGTAATTACGCAGTTAAAGAACACGAAACGAGACATTGGTTGATGTTTCCCATGTTGAACTTTGATTCCGTTTGGATTCAAACTTTTAATAGATATTAGAGAATGAGTTGCTCTAATCAGTTAAAATGTTCTACCTTTAATTTTTATTTTTCAAAAATTAATTTCACAAAAGTATTGTGAAATAAGTCTAACTCATTTTATTTTCTTTCCTTTTCATGAGCATCTATGGAATAAATTATCGAAACAAAACATTTATATGGACAACTTTTTCCTTAAAAATTTGTAGAATAGAAATTATGAAGAAAAAAATTGACCTGTCACAAATTAATTAAAGTAGTTTGTTTAAAAATTATAAAAAATGAAAAGAAGATATTTAAATATGTTAGCTTTTTCGTAAACCAATTTAAATCTATAGATAAAAAAATTTTGTTTATTTTATTCTAAATGGGAGAATCTCTCCAACCATGTTTAATTATATGAAATGCATTTGAATAATTGAGTTAAAGTAAGTTGAATTGTATTTAGTTTTGTTTTTGGTCCATAAATATGGCGTTCTAAATGAAGCATATGCAGGATGGAAAAGCTTGTTAATGTTACCGTTTCCATGAAGACGTCATTGGGATCTGTGATGGAATTATTTTGGCCTGTTACGGTTTAAAAATGGGGTAGAATTGAATGTGATATCTTTGATTTGTTTTATGTTCAGTGGTTGATATCCAAAACAAAACTTATACAGCATCAGCGTGTCCCTCTCTGTGTGTATCAGAGAATTGAGTCTCAGGCTCTTGAGCCACTGATCAACGCTACACAAAACACGCAGTGGCTGGCCGTAGCTTTCGCTGCTTGGCCTCATCTTAGCCTGCACTGTACTATCAGCCCTTCTACCCTTCTTCTCTTCTCTCTCTCTCTTCCAAAATATCATACATGCTGCTGCTGCTGCTAAGACTATTCGTAATTATTGTGGCAGTGTGGTGTGATTTGGTGGTGTCTGAAAAAGTGGTGATTTGAAAGTGAATTGAATGAAACACTGTCAACGTTTGAATAATAAGAGACATAAAAATATGGTATCTAAAGCTTAGGTTCGATATTTTTTTGGAGCAAAGGATAAAAATATAAAAGTTATGTTGTTTAGCTTTTTAGCGTGTTGGAGAGTGAGCCCTTTCATCCGTGCTATTTGCCACTGAGCATCAACTCTCATTGTAATACTGTATCATGTACAGAGAGTAAGAGAGAGAGAAGTGTCATGAGCATTGCTTTTCTTGCTTCTTTCTCATCTTTATTCCTCACTTTCACTGTTTGCGCGAAAAATCTCAGACCCCACAATTGCAGAAAAGATTACCATTATATGCTATTCCCCACCTTTATCCCACTCATCGGAACTAAACAAATATATCAAATACTTGTGCATGCAAACTGCACTATCTTCCCTGCTCATTATATATCATAAACTCAGTGAAATCTGCAAACTGCAACAAATAATTGTGTCCTTCAATTCTTCTAAGCTAATTGCAACATTCCTTTTGCTTTTAGTAAAATTAGAAAACTCCACTTCAACTCATTAATTTTTAGACTGATTTCTACGCAAATATTAACTTTATTGATGATTTTCAACGAACATTCTTTTTCATTTGAAAATTTGGATTAGGGTGACTTTTGTACAAACGAATTTCACATTAGATACATTCTCCTTAATTTCAAATGAATCCATTACGTGCATGAATCAGGGAAGTATGTGTCATTTTTGCAAATAGTATAACTGATGAGTCACGGCAAGAGAAGTATAGAGAATAGTGATGACTTCGAAAATGAACAACACGAAGGTGCGTGATTAACGTGATAAAGTTGAAGACACTTTTTTTTTGGATGTGTGAGGCAAACTGTCATTTTACAAACTTACAAGTGCAAGAAGCTCATGACAAATATATATATATATATATATATATATATATATAAAAGAATAAAAAATATTTTTTTTAACAATTTTTTTGATAATTTTTTTACAACTATATCTATGTGGTGGTTTTTGTGATTGGTTGATTTGAAATATACATGTTAATAAAATAACGACATATAATCTATTGTTAAAAAAAATTATTAATATTGTAAACAAAAAATAACTATTATATGTTTCTCATCATTCTCTTCCTTATCTACATCGAAACGTTTGACCCCACACACCATCATTCGTCCTTTAAAACCAACTCATCATGCTATTATATGCAAGACCACAAACATAGAGATTCCATATTTACAAAAGAGCAAAAAGTTTGCAACTAGGTATTCTCATTTGCATATCGATCCTTAACTTAAATGACTTTTATGTAACACATTCATACAGTTTTTTTACAATAATTTACATCCCAAGGAATACTACTATTGGGTAATTTTTAAATGGGAATGTGGAATTATGTAAAGAAATAATCACTTTTATGAAGACTTTTGTTGAGATAAAGTTAATTATCACATATATGTTATTATATGATGGTAAAAGTCTTGTCACGATTTTGTTTTTAAAATATGTTTCAAGTTCTTACTAAATCATGTATGACTACTGGATGTATTGGACTACTCGTATGAAAGGATTGAATATATCCTTTAATCTTATATGAAATAAAATTTGTTTGTCTAATAAAAAATAAATTATAAACTATCTCATTCCTTATTTTTCTTTGTTGTTTGACAAAAGAAAAAGTATCATTCTACAATTTCTTTATTTTGAATGATTTTTGTTTATGTATGAATTTACATAGGATTGAGAGATGTACCTTTTTTTACGTGACTTTCTTGATTTATGATATTTGGATCACCTATTCGCTCAATTTCATACTGGAGAGATGTACTTGCAATAGACACTCTGGCGCTCAAGTTAGACGTTGTTCAGTGAGCTTTTTCTTACAATTGAGTATTTAAGATTTTGTAAAACGTACCTCTTTTGTGGTCCACCCTTGTATTTATAAATTACTCTATGGATCTAACACTATCACAGGTCCAATAAAACAAACTTATACCTTTAAATTCAATATGTTACTTATTTACAGATTTCTTATCAGTTATTAATATTTTAACTGTTCTGTTATTTGTTCTTAGATATTATTTGTCCAAATTACTATAGACAAGTTTGTGGAATGTCTTTCCTGACCCAAGTTAAATAGTTGATGTCAACTAGCTAATAGTAGGCTTTATTCCTAATTGTTTATAGCAATAATTAGGTAGTTTCAAGCTTCTCTTTGTTTTTGTTTGAAACTTTTGGTGTTTAAAAAATACTTTGAATTACATTAATAATGGGTTACTCAATCAAGTAGACTAAGTGATTCTACTTTAAAAGAGTTTATTAATATTTTTTTCTCTTCGACCAAAAGTAGTAATTATTAGTTGTATGTACATATTATAATTCTTAGAATTACAACAACATATACGGATGCGAGTAATTAAAAGGAACCAGAGGAATGTTAAACACAATAAAATTAGAGAATAAAAAAATTGTTAGGATTTTGGTTAGGGTTAATTTCAAGTTGTCTAAATTCAATGATTTCTGTACAATTATTTTAGTAATAAATCGTACTGTTTGTTCGAATTAATACGTTTTGCATAACTTATTAATATTGCATATCTTTATTATTACATATTTATTATAAAAGTAATCAAGTTTCTTCATTATTATCTAACAAAAACACTATTATGCGTGATATATGTTCATTTATTTATATTTTGATAATAGTTATTTTAAAATCTAAATAAAAATTATTTGTAATTTATTGACACTCGTTTAAATACAGTTAAGAATTTTATTTAATGATGATCGAAGAACCTTCCTTCTGAATGATTTTTTATTATGATTATTGATTTAATTGCTGTTGTATATGTAATTTAAAAAAAAAATCTAACTCCAATATAAGGTTTTGCCATATATCTACCTTATTTTATAATTTCCAGATCATAATTGGCAAACCAATATATATAACAAAACCTTAACCCTATTTATTATTTAAATTTATCTCATTTGTTAAAAATAAAATCAATCCATTGTACCTATTAATTCATATAGACAGAGTCCAAATCACATAAAATTAACTCTCTCAAAATATCAATAGACTTTAAGTAAGGTTTAATAAGTTATGTAGTTTTCAACAACGTACCTTTACTCCGAACAAAATTGGGAGAATAAGAAAACCAAAGGAAGCGTTTGTTTCATATAATCTATTTGCATTTAAGGAATATAAAGGTGAGAATGCTTCTTCGTCGGTTCAGTAAAGGCTATAAAAAGTATTTTTCAGTTAGTGAATTAATTCTTTATATGTACAATTTGCATTCCTACGTTAAAACAGGCAGGTATTAGGTTATATTCTTACCAGAATGAGAGAAAAACATTTTGTAACATCCATCATATATTTTATATTTTAATTAAATTATAATTAAAAATAGTGTAAGATCGTTTTGAAGTCCAAGTTCTCTTGCCACACTCTTATTGTACAATTAAAATAATTTAATTTTTAATGTATAATTTTCGTCGAGGTAAGTTCGTGATTGTAATATTTTTCTTAAAATAATATTATATGAAACGTTGAGCATCAAGAAATTTAAAGAGATTCGTTCTTTCAAGTTTTTGTTCTTCATTTTGTCATAAGTCATTTGAATTGCAATGACTCATTCTCACGCTCTTCTTTTATTATATCAAGATAAATTCCTTTATCATTAACTTTCTAAATCAATTTGCGTTAGATTTTATTGAAAACTTAATTATAAACTTAAAAATATTAATATTTTTGTTCTGAACCTCAAAATCACTTTCAATGTAATATATATTTAGTAGTATTTAAAAACACATAAACAAACACAACTTTTGCGTAAATGCAAATTTAAAATCTATTATAATATAATAAAAGAATATATTAGGAATTTTACCTTCTTACCCATGTTTACTTTGCTCACAAATATCTCTATTGTTGGTTTTTTAGTCATTTTATATTGATAATTTACTCTTTTACCCATTTTGTTATCACATATCCCTCAATAATCAATTTATTTTTTTAATTTTTTTTTCTATACCATTTTTATTCTTTTATGATTTCTAATTACTTTCTGAACTTGTAAATAATTATTCAAGTTAGTTCTATTCAAAATTTAATTAAGAACTTTAAAATATTATTATTTATTTGCTCCACCTCTAAGTTTCTTTTAATATAATGTATATTTATATATAAAAAAGAAAACACATAAACAAACATTAACCGTGCATAGTCACAGGTTTAATAAAACAAGCAAATTTTTAAAAACAATAAAAGAGTTTGTTAAAATCATTTTAAAAAATAATATTTAGAGAGGGTTAAGCCCTCGCTAAGCCAATTTTAAAAAATAATATAAAGAGAGTTCAAAGTCTTCACTAATTAAGAAAAAATTAATTTCTAAAGTAGAAAATCATTTTAAGAAATAATAATAAATAGAGAGGACTAGACCCTTGTTAAGCTAAAATTAATTTTTAAAGTTAATATAAAGAGAGGTCCTCGCTAAATTAAAGTTAATTTTAAAAGGGTTAAATATGTTTTTAGTCCCTAAACTATTGGTCGTTTCTGGTTTTCGTCCCTCTTCCAAAGTAAGGTACAATTTGGTCCTCATTCTTTAAAAAAACATTCGTTTTAGTCCTCAAAATTTTGTTTTTGGTCCTCGTTTTAGTCCTCAAAACGTTCGTTTTTTCGACTAAAACGAATGTTTTTTAAAGATTGAGGACCAAATTGTACCTTACTTTGGAAGAGGGACGAAAACCAGAAACGACCAATAGTTTAGGGACTAAAAACATATTTAACCCATTTTAAAAACTAGAGAGTGATAAGTAGTGCTTGATGTTATCAAAATATCACTATTTGTAATTTTAATATTGGCAGGTCAGTTAACAACTAGATAAGATTAAGTTAAGTCATATCCCAATAAATACGGAAAATTGATTTTCTAACTTATAAAATCTTATAAGTTTAATAAAACAAAAAACAAATAATAAAAGATAAAAGTAAAAATTTAACCTAATAAAATTAATATTTAAGATTGATTGAAAAATATATATAAATGTGATTTTGATAACAACAAACAAATTAATAAAATAATTTAAAACAATTTAAGTAAAATAGGTTTTTTTTTTCAAAATAGATTCAACATATGATTGGTTCAATTGATTACTGTTTTTTATTTCAAATTAATTAAAGTAAATTTTTAATTAATTCTTTGCAGTTTTCACTATTAGTGAAAGTAGATTATCAATTAAAAAATAATAACCTTTTAGATTACTGATATAATAAATTCAACCGAAATACATTTTGAATTAAATTCTATTATAATTAATCATGTCTATTCTTTTAGCTTGTTTTAAGAACTAAAAATTTAATTAATTATAATACATTATTAATTAGTTCTTGTTAAACTTTTTATAATTAATCAAAGTACATCCTGAATTGGTACCAAAAACGTGTTTAATCATATAAACTTCTAGCTTTAATCAAAAGTATATTTTCAATTAAAATTAAAAATCAACATACTCATATGATCAACATGCATAAAATGAAAACACCTCGCTATATGTAACAATTTTTACATCATTCAAGAGATAAAAGCATAGATAAATGAAAACCAAAATAACACTAAGAAAACAAAGACATTATTTTAATATAATCTAACAATACATAATGAAATTATAGTATAACTACCATAAAAGCTTATAGTTCTCCATGGAGGGTTGAAATGCATAATAAATAAAAGAAAAAATAAGAAAGCTACAGAGAAGGTAAAAGATGTGGTGGATGACAATTGAAAAAAAAAATCAGAATTGTTAATGCTTTATTTATACTTTTCATAAGTCTTTTTGTATAGAATTTGATTAGCCTTAGATTTTAAATTTTCTATTGATGAAATCTCTTGTAGTAACGTAAATATCTTCTCAATAATTAACCTATTTAATCAATTTTTAAAAACATTTGGGAGTATATTCTATTGATGATTTCATATATAATTAAATTAATTATTTTATAAAATATCAAATAAATTATCAACATTTAAATTTTTCCTAATTTCCAATTCAGTCCTTGCATTCACACGATCTAAAATTACAAAAAAAATCCAATAAATATCAATATTTATACTTTAGCCCCTCTTGTTTGATTAGTTTTCAGTATTTTCAGTTGACTGTTTGACTCTTTGATTGTCCAATGAGGGGTTACCATGTGGAATTTTATCTTCCTACAATAGGGTTTCTATTGTTGGGTGGTTGTGCATTGTGTTCAGCGTGGCTACATGGACTGCTCGTGGTGGTTAACGGTGGTCGCTTCGCTTCTATGGTGGTGCAATGGCTTCTTCCATTTGGGGTTTTGTTGGAATGGAGGTCGCTTTGCATTCGTTTCATTTCTCATTGCAGGCTCGTAGATTTGGTTTGTGGTGGTGGGTTGCGTTCTGGTGAGGCTGACGATGTTGATGCATGGAGGTTGGCTTGTTGCATCGCTGTCCGGCAAGGTTGCTAAAGGTGAAACTGGTTCTGTTGGATGGTGAAAGGAGATGCTAGGTTGAAGATAATGACATGGCAGCATTTAATTGATTTGGTTTTTGTGTGATAGGATGTTGTCACATGCATGTGGTTGAATAGATGTTTAAAATGAAGACTGCCACATGGCATGATTTGGTTAAACTAATTTTAAGAGTGAAAAGAAGGGACAAAAATAGAAAAATAAAAGTGTGTAGATTATGTGATTCATTTGAAAAATGTCAGTGTATAAGTAATATAAGGGTTGTAAGACAATTTTTTTCAAAAATTATTGATTTCGACTTTATTCTGAAAGTGTTTTGTAATTTTTATTAATTTATTTTCAAACCTTAAACGATTTTAACTTAATTTCAATTATATAAACAAACGCTAAAATATCTAAAAATAATTTATACAACTAAAAATATTTTTTAAAACATTTTTATTTCACAAAACTCTATTATAAATTATATTTAAATTAATCTTTTAAACACAAAAATTTAATTTAAAATTTAATATTAAAACTAAAATAAGGACATAAATATGTACTTAAATGATTATATTTTGGTAATGGATGATTTGTTTTTTAAATTGTTATATCTTATAGTAAATATCCATTTAGTAAATATCCATTTAAAAGTATTTAATTTAAAAAAACTAAAAAAAATTGCTAACGTAGAATATCATTTTTAAAGAATAATATATAGAGGTAAAACTAACCCAAAAAATAATATAAAAGGGGTCAAAACCCACGGTAAGAGAAAATTAATGTTTATCTTAATTTCTAAAGTAGAGAATTATTTTAAAAATAAAATAGATTAAGAGGGTTATATCTTCACAGATCTAAAACTAATTTTAAAAAATATATAAAGATAGGATTATGCCCTTCTTAAGAGAAAATTAATTTTAAAAAAATTCAGAGAGAGGTGAGTGAGACCCTCGCTAATGGATGAAACTTTTATTTTTTAAATTATTAAATTCTATATGTGGTGAGGTGGTCACTGTCTTGTGTTTAACCCATAGATTAATTAAATTAGATTCAGTTTAACCTATATTTAATAAAATTAAATTTTTTCAAACTTTACCAAACTTGAATTGTACTAAACTTATGTCACGAGTTTAAATCCATTTTGATATCTTATTATCAAGCAAACACATATCCCACAAGTCACTCTCAGAGTAATGAAAATTTTCATTAAAAAATTGGAAACAACCAATTGGAAAAGAATTCCAACATTCTAGTCACACGTAGAGAAGAAATATGTGTTATAAAGAAAATGTACAAGTGAAGTGTCTATTAACCCTTAAAAATAATTGTAATTTAAAGAAAAGAATGAGTGTAACTTTCCACGAATAAATTCATTTGGGTTAAAATATTATAGCAATGATTTCCTACATTGTATCCTAAACAGAAAACTGGATTTGCAGCACAAATATATGAATTCTATATGATAAAAATAAAAATACACACAGTATTTCAATATGATCAGGAGCGAGCAGCCCCTTTTGAAAGTTTGATCTGATCTACTATCTTGACCAAATTTTCTTCTTACTTTCCCTCTCTCTTATTCCTTGAACCTGATCTCTGCTTGTACTAGTTCTCTTGTGAGAAACTGGAGCTTGATTAGCAGTGGCTGGTCTTGGTGTTGGCCTTACACTCCTCATTATTTTGGGTGGATCAGATTTCCTTATGACTCTTCTATCGTGCAATGAAGACATGACAAAGTTGTTTTCATCATTGCTTCTGAACTCTCTTGTTCTGCTTCTTATCTTATTATTAGTAGAATCACTCCCTTTGAACAAAGAAGAACCTTGGCTTGCCTGGCGGTTTACTGAGTCTGAACACCTTAAAATGCCGGCCTCAATCTCGCTTGAGCATTCTTCATTCATGAAGCTTTTACCTATATCTGGTGTGGCCCTTACTGCATCCACATAACTTTGTGTTTGTTGCCACTGTTGCTCTCGCTCTCTGTATCTGTCCTCTAGTTGCTTCATCTGTCAGGTACGGTGGTCAAGGGAATGATGAAAATGAACAAGAAAATGAACAGAGAGAAATGATGAAAAGAACATTTCTAAAGCTATTTGTAAAACAAGTATTAATTAGTATATACATTGTCTTAAATGAGTCTGATTAAACAGCATTTTGAGATTAGTACCTGTTGATGAAGCATGGACATTGAGCTCTTCTCCTGCTCTTTCAGTTTCCTCTCAAGCTCCTTTATCTGAATAATATGAATGAAGCAACATCAAAGGAGGGTTCATGAAATATTCATTATCATAGTACGCAGAAAATCTCATTGTACAAACAATTCTAGTTATTGGCAACCTTATCTTTCAAAATGGCAGATTCAGAGTCAGACTCTTGCATCTGATCTTTCAGCCTTTTCTCTAGATCCCAAACCTGCGCTTACAAATAAAACCGATTCAGCGATTGAGACGAAAAAGAATGTTAAAACCTTTTTATCAATATAACGCATGTTAATGCCAAGAAAAAATAACGGACGAACCTTCTGTTGAAAACTTGCTGACTCTGACTGCAGTTGTTCTTTCATCCTTTTCTCTAGCTCTCTCACCTTCAGTAGAGACAAATGCCTTGTTAGAAATGAAGCGACAGAAAAACCAAACATTTAATTTTATTTAATAACACATTCGAACAAAGCACACTGTTTGTGTGGTATGTTTATGAAGCCGAGTTACTGCTCATCGATATGAATGTTGGTGTCAGCTTCATTCGAAAGTAGGAGATCCCTTGCTAAAACAATGTGTAGATGAGCAACAAAAAAGTCAAATTGCAATGTCTAACAACATCAAGCAACCTTTTGTTGGAGAGAACTGCAGGTTTCTTCTTTCCCTTTCAATTTGTCAGATAATTGAGAGACTTGTTTCTCTGATTCACTTTGCATGGCTTTCTTCAACTCAATCTGTCCTTCAAGTTCTTTAATCTTTTCTTGTAAATTTTTGTAAATCTGGTCCTTGCCTTTGGCCTTACTCTCCAAGCTTTGCAAATTTTCCTCAAGTTTTCGCATAGAATCATCTTTAATTCTGCAATCACTCCGTGCTTTTTCGAGCTAATATGCCAAAGTGTAAAAGTAAAACATTAACAAATTATAGAACTTGGTGAAAGAGAAATAAATTTTAGTGTGTTCCAGTGAGGATGAGCAAGCCTACCATTGCTTTCAACTTTTGAAGTTCACTTGTATCAATTTGCCTCTTAACAGGGCCTAACTCAACACCCCTCACTCTAGTTGCAAAATTAAGCGAGCTCAGGGTCTCACCTACGTCCTGGTCTGATGGACTTATTTGTACAAACATCAGAGTTTTGGAGTCACCTCCTGCAATGTTTTACAACAAACAATCAAGGAATGTTACTACCAATTTCTCAGAAACAGCATCTTTCTTGCCCTTAAAACGCTCACAAGAAATATGAAGTTAAAGTGACTGACGTACCTAGTGAGTCTTGAAGTAAATGTGTTAGTTTAGAGTTCCTAAAACCACCAGAAGGAAATAGCATCACCGAAACTTATATTTACATATTAAGATGGGAAAGGAGAAAAGGGATGAAAATATACCTATATGGAATGTGACTACTTTTAGCTGCCAAAGCAGATATTACATCTCCAAGAGCAGAAAGAGATCGATTAATATTTTGTGCTTCCTTAAGTCGTTCCCCTTGAGCATCAGTCTTTGCAAGTCTCTCACTACCTGCCAAATCCACGAGCCAAAGCTTGCTCTTGGTACAGTCTCCATTCAACAAGTTTTTAGCCTTTACTGTTATACATAGCATGCTGGAATACACAAAAAAAGAAGTCATATTGATGCAGAGGTTATAGGGGGAAAAAAAAACCAATAGCGTAACAAAAGAACTACAAGATCTTGGTACCAATGAGATCGACTGCTATGCTCATTAACGTTGTTACTTCCAACTGCTCTAGCATTATTTCCGGTCTGCAATACACTCCACACTTCATTTATGCTATCAATTTTGGCTTCTACTACACCAGGAACATGATGAAATCCTTCAGAAGCTTGTTTTATCTCCAATCTGATAACCATTTCAAGATAAGTCATTCTAGCTACTTCAGTTTCCTGCTTAGACTAGATATTGCATATTTTAGCCTTCTTGAAAACTCATATATTCAAACTACCTCACAGATGGTACAAATGACAAGCTTACCAAATTTACCTTTTTGATGTTTGCCCACTAGCCAATAAGTCTCTGATTTGTTCGTTGTAAACCTCAAGAACACTAACAGATATGTCATATGAAAAAGTTTCACTCCTTTCCTTACTAACTTTAAACAAGTGCTCAAGAGTCCTGTAATTTACTCCTCTGTTCTGCTGTGTTCCTTCCATGGTGAAGGTTTTCCCTGTTCCGGTTTGCCCGTAAGCAAAGATGCAAACATTGTAGCCATCTAGTACAGAGATTACCATTGATGATGCATCAGCAAAAACATCAACTGTTAAAACAAAGAAAACACTGTCGTTTAGAAAAACTCCAATCATGTTAGATAATAAGAATTTAGAGCAATGAAATTCAAATCAGTAACTGTGTTACACTACACTTTTCGGATACCTTGATCATCTTTTGGTGTATAAACTCTGTCAAATCTGAATGATTTTTTGACGGAGCCACTTGTCAAAATTCCAAGGGATCCATCCTTTGCTGCATCAAAATCCACAACCGTATTGTATCCAGCTGAGATTTCAGCCTTATTCAATGGACGGCATCGGCAGAAAACCCGAATGTTCCCTATGAACCATAACAGAATTGGATTAGAGCCTTTGACTTACTTCTCTTTAGATCAGAACAGAATCCAAACATGGCATGAGAACATACCTTTAGCCTCTTGAACTTCGTTGAAGAGTTTCTTTCTCTTTGTCATCTCTTCGTTGTACTTCACTTTTAGATCTTCACACTGTTTGACTGCAGAAAGAAAATTTTAGTCCTAGAAGTGATACATACTATTTCAAAAGTGCAACTCTCCCTTAAGAAAAATGGAAACCACATAATATAAACTAAAACATACCCAATTCCTGAACTGCAAAAACCATCTTATTTAATTCAGGAATCGAATCAACACATTCATGCGCTTCAAAGGAAAGTTTTAAATAATCACTTTTCATCAACTGCAAAAAAAATTTAGCGTAACATATAATTATGAGAATCATACAAAATTAATATTGATAATAACTTTGAACATAAATTCTTCCTGAGTTTCCATCATTTACCTTTATCCTTTCTTGTAAACTGCAAATTGCATCTGCCCATTTCTTCTTATCAAGCTCATACATATTAGAAATATTCCTCAGGCTTTCAGCTTGTTTCTCCACAGTTTGATCTGACGATGAAATTGGCAATAAAATTAGAAACCTTTTACAAACTATGACCATGTAAAATCTCATAAACGAGTTAGAGTTAAGATTTTTTTGAGACTCTAATTTCCGTGCCATCGAATGGAAAACCCTGCAAACTTACCAGTAGTATGTGACTTAATTGTCACTTTGTCAAGTTCCATCTGGACTGTCTCCAATTGCTCATTTGTCACAGTTAACGACATCCATGCCTCATAGCATTCTTTTGCCTTAAGATCACATTGCATTGTGAGCTCCTTTATCTTACTCTCATACTTTGCGATAGACTTTGCCTGCATAAGTTTCATCTGAAACACTCCGATGAAAAGCAGGAAAAGCAATATGTTGTAAGTCAGTGATACTTTGCACTTCAAACTGCCACTTTTATCAACTAGGTTGCACCTCTAACCTGTGATGAAGGAATTTCAATATGGGCAGCACAGTGGCTACATTCAATGTGATCACTTGTCACTTGTTGAACTGATTGAAAAAATTAGAAAAGACAGAAATTGCTGAGTAACATATACACCAACGGTTAATCATTCAAACATAGTAAACAGAAATACCCTAAACATAAATACAGTACCTGAGGCCTTCGTTGCTCTCCTAATGCAAATTCCACTTACGACTGGGCTTCCAGATATACCTTCAAATCTTATTAGAATCACCCCATCATCCTTAACAGATACACTTGAATCAACCAACTGTAGAGGCTTATTGGCTCCAACAATTGCGTAGATGTCCAATTCAGACAGAACCTGCCATTTTATTTGATAAAAAAAAAGTTGAAGCCTTTACTTGTACAGATTTGTCAAATCTAAATGAAGCATTCTAGCTTGTCCAGAAAAGCTTGCCTTTTCATCTTGGATGTATACATTGAACACCCTCATCCCTTTTGGCCCATTTATGTTAATGATCTCCACAAAATGAAGATCAACAACATATTCCCCAGGAGGAATATTTTCAAACCTATAACAAAAGCTTCCCAACCGAGCTGATTGATAGATAAATGGGTAGTCTCCACCCTCCACTATTCGCTCGTTGGTCCGCATAACGTTGCCACCATCAAAATAGGTGTCGCCCAGGAACGTTATTCCACCAGCTGCTTCACTAAAAGCATCCCCTCCAGCATTTACAAACATGAAACATTCCTCTTCTGCTTCAAAACGACATAATATTAAAATTACACATTCGATCTACAAAAGCATAAACCTTAACTCTTCTATCGATACTGAACACAGTCCTTTGCATTGTTCCATAAACTTCACAGAAAATTCAAAAAGTTTTGTCAAAATTACCCGTATAATAATTTAGAACCACGCTTCCGAGCTACCCACAATTACAATTCACCTAACCCACATCCAAAATTCTAAAGCCCCAATTAAAAACAAACAAACAAACATAAACCTTGACTCTTCTCTCTATACTTAAAACACAGTCCTTTGCATTTTCCCATAAACTTCACTGAAAATTCAAAAGGTTTTTGTCAAAATTAACCGTGTATTCATATTAGAACTACACTTCCGAGCAAACCACAATTACAATTCACCTAACCCTCATCCAAAATTCTAAAGCCCCAATTAAAAAAACATAAGACTCTTCTCTCGATACTCAAAACACAGTCCTTTGCATTGTTCGTAAACTTCACAGAAAATTCAAAAGGTTTATCAAAATTACCCGAGCAATCATATTTGAACTACACTTCCGAGCTAATCACAATTACAATTCACCAAACCCTTATCCAAAATTCTAAAGCCTCAATTAACACTTCAAAATATAATTGCCATCAAAACAGTTATATAACTGAAGAAAATTAACCGAACGAGTTTGAAATGCGGCTGAAAGGGTTGCTTGAGCGTAATCAGGAAGAGGAAAAGTTAGAATCACTAAATTTCAACTTATAAAGAAAGCGGAACCTTTTCTAGTATATCTTTTTCATTTCTTGTCTCAGTCCTGAAAACCACAAAACCCAACTTCTGAATTTGAGATATTCTAACCTGTTTTTTTGGTAAACCCAGTTGCGATGAGCCTTGAGGTAGAGTCGCAAACCATCGAATCGAACACGGACCCGTTGGCATCTTGCATTAGAGAATCGCTGGGCTCTGAGATTAGGGTTTCTGGGTATTCCTGAATATCGTTCGATTGAATCGGATCCATGTGAAAGATGGAGTCTTGGCAATCAAGAAGGAATTTCTAGAGAGAGAAGAGCTGGCTCGTGGCAAAAAGAAAGTTTCAGAGTGCTTCTAACCGTAGTGAAAATGGTGGGAATGTGTCTTCAAATTTGACTTTTGGTGACCGTTGGAAAGTTTTGAATTAAGCGACCGTTGAAGTTTAATTATGGTATTTCTTCTTTTCTTTCTAACTTAGAAGAAAACCTACGAATTTACCATGTACTGATGGATGAATACGAAAACTATTTACGGGATAGCAGTTTAAATTATATATTTCATAACTTTTAAACACATTTTTAATTTTAGAATAAATAATAAATATTGTCTAAAACAATTCTTCTTAAATATTAAATACTCTCTAAAATGATAAAATTATTTAAAATGATTTATATAATTATAAACGTCTAGGAACTTTAACTTAATATGATTTTAAATTTCTACTATTTAAGTTTTTTCTTTTTCTTTTAAATACAAATTAAGAGAGAAAACAATACTTCAAAAATAAAATTGGTGATTTTCCCTTATTTTGTCAATCCATCATAAATACTGTTAAATGTATGGATAACAGACCAAATATTTTAAAAAATTAAATATGAAATTCAATAATAAAATCTTAACATTTACAAAACAAAACAATTGTTATATATAATTGATTTAAATTAAAAAAATGACCAATTTTATCCTATTTAATCATATAATTTCTAAAACACTTATTCATTTAAATAGGATTATATTTTCAATGTTTTCTTAATCCATGATACCAAGCTATAATGAAGGATGTGACTTAGGGAAAAAATTACATTTGAAAAAATAAATCGTGTTAAGTAACTTTCTAATAAACATAAAACTATTTTTTTATATAAAGGTGGTATATATAATTTAATCAAATAATTTTTTAAAAAGATATTGTAATATAAAAATTTAGGATGCGTGGATTAAAAAACAAAAAAAAAAAAAGACTGGTGAATGAAATAAAATGTCCATACTAATATAAAATTTAACTTAACTCATTGTTTTTTCAGAGAATTTTTTATTCTGATAATCATCTTTCATTTACAAAATTTAAATATAGAAAAATGTATATACAATTGGGGAGATAACTGTAATTAAACGATGTAAAAGTAATTAAATTGACCGTATTCAAAGTTGTTATATGAGTGTAAGGAAAAAGTAGGATGTAACGTACTACACTTCTACTCCTTATAATATATATAAGATATTTTTAACTTATTTAAATCATTATTACAATATGTAATAGAGAGACTTAACATTTACATCTTTTTTCTACATTATATATATATATATATATATATAAATAAAAGGGTTAAACATGTTTTTCGTCCTTTAAGTATCACACGATTTTGGTTTTAGTCTCTATTCGAAACTTTGATTGTTTTTAATCTTTATAGTTTTGAAACTAGTACTATTAGTCCTTAAAATTGGACGGTGTTAACTTTTGTTTGATATGGCTAACGACGAAGCCACGTCATATGCCAGTTGTCGTGCCACGTTGATTGTTTCATTTTTCAAGTTGAACCTAACTTCGTCATCTACGGCGAATCAGAAGCTTCCCGTCTCTGCCCCCTCGCTCTCCACGCCCTCCAGCAGCACCGTGGCCAGGAATGCGCCAGCATCGTCGTCGTCCACGACAACCTCTTGGTAGGCATAAACTCACCACTCGAAATCTAAATAACTAAAACCATAAAACTGGATGCCAAATCTAAACTAATCCTTGTGAAAAAAGTTCCCATCTTTCCCACCATAGACGATTTGGATTAGTTCCCATCAACTCACCACTCTCCGATTTATTCTATTATTGTCAGCTTCTACAACACCATGTAGATCCGAATCCATCCTCCATGATTCCACATCCTCCATCAAGCTAGGTATCAACTCAGGCCTCTTCGGATCTCTTCTTCGAATGCATCATCATCAACCGTCAGTCATTCTCGTCTCATCCTCACATCATTAACCTGCATCCAAAGACAGAAACCATTATCCCCAAATCAAGAAACCTTGGCACTGATGTAAATCGCACCACTGCAACACAATCGCGACCTTGTCTCCACTTCCTCAGCCACACCGCACCGCCGTGAATTGTCGCGTCCCTCGCGTCTTCACCGTTAATCTGAATCGTCATCTTCATCGCAACACCCCTTTCTTCGATCTGCGCTGGCCGTGATAGCTCCAAAGCTTAAATCGTGTGGTGGCGCGTCGCACCGCTGTCATGGCTCGACCTCCGTCGAGTTCGTCCCACCATCGCGCGAGAAGCATCAACATCGCACCTCTAATCATCGTGCATCAGAGCATCTTCGTCTTCTCCATTCTCGCAGCGATATAAAACCTTATTCTAAATAACTAAAACCATAAAACTGGACGCCAAATCGTCACCCTGGACGCCAAATCTAAACTAATCCAAGTATTGCAAAGAAGCCATTACGATTGACGCAAGAGAGACCCAAAATCCGAAATATAGAAACTTTATACTGGCCACGGTGACGATGTCGGTGCCTTCCTGACCACGGTGCTGGAGGGCGTGGAGGGCGAGGGGGGCAGAGACGGGAAGCTTCTGGGTCGCGGACAGAGACGGGAAGCTTTTGGGTCACCGTAGATGACAAAGTTAGGTTAACTTGAAAATGATACAATCAACGTGGCACGACAGCTGGCATAGATGTGGCCTCGTCGTTCGCCATATCAAACAAAAGTTAACGCCGTCCAATTTTAAAGACTAATAGTACTAGTTTCAAAACTATAAGGATTAAAAACAGTCAAAGTTTCGAATAGGGACTAAAACCAAAATCGTATGATACTTAAGGGACGAAAAACATATTTAACCCTATATAAAATAAAGAAGTATTTTCATTATATCATTGTCAATAAACAATTGTGAATATACACCTTTTAAAGTATAATTTTTAGAACAAAGTCTAATGGTATGCATGTATAATATAATTAAAAAATGTAGATAATTCAAAGAATGAATTTCTTAAGTAAAATAGCATATGTAATAGAAAGACATTTGCATCCTTTTTTTACACTCTCGTAAAAAAACATTTTGACGTTAAATTCAATGATTTGGTTAGTTATCAAACAAGCAATTTATATGTTTAGAAAATTTATTTCTTGATAATTACAAAATTTTTCATTGATAACTACTAAATTTTTCATTGATAATTAAAAAATTTGTTGTATTAAAATAATATGCCACTAAGCTTTTCCTATTGACTAAAAAAATCTATTTGTACTGTATATCACTACAAAAATACATACTTTTTCAGAGGTTATTTTTAGTATTACCAACGATTTTAATTCCTGAAAAATGCGTTTTCCGCAGTTATAAAAGTGCGGGAAAAAGCAGTATCGTTAAATATTACTGGTAATTTTTGAAAAACCGTCACAATTACCCAGAGTTTTGTAAAAACTGCCAAAAGGTTTCATCCAAAAACGCCGCAATTACCCGGGGTTTTTAAAAACCGTGAGAAATAATCCGGGTTTCATCCAATATCGCTGAAAAGAACCAGGGTTGCACAAAACTGCCCCTATTTGGAGAATTTCCTCCAAAACCACCGGAAATAGTAGAATGTGCTTATTACTCATGTGTTTGTGTATATATATATATATATATCATAGTCCCAATCTCATATTCATCTCAGACCTAAACTTTATCTCAGCTTCTTTTGTTGGCTCTTTCTTCATCTTCTCCAGAGTAGGTGCAGGCTCAGATTCTACTTTTTTTCTCCAAATTCAAGCATTTAAAAGGGCCTTTAAGCTCTGCCTTAAGTCCAACAACACCCTATTTTGGTCGTACCTCAAACCCAAAATGCTACTTTTGGATCCTTCAGAGTATATGAGAACTAACTCTTTATACCCTGACCGTGACCATTCGTGAAGCTTCATATTCATACTTTAACCTTTCTTATGTTATGTTGGTACTTCGTGCATGGGTTATATATATAACACTTTTTGCTTGGTGGAAGGTTTAACTAAAGAAGGAACAAAGTAGGGGTTTGTTTATTCTTCCATAAAGCTAAACATATTGGCTGATGGAGGTTTTAATAAGTTCTCCCTATTCATCGGGACAGCTGAAGGATTGGTTTACCTGCATGAGAACTCCAATATTAGAATAATCCATAGAGATATAAAAGCCAACAACATCTTATTGGATGCAAAGCTTCACGCTAAAATTGCTGATTTTGGTTTGGCTAGGTCCTTTGAAGATGACAAGAGCCACATTAGCACAACTATTGCTGGAACTTTGTAAGTATTTTCTACCAATAGAACATTTTTTTGTCAACAATACGAGCATCAGACTAAATTTTGTTAGAAAGCTAGAGCCAGTGTAGGTCCTTTAGTGCTATTCAAATTTTTTAATTTTTTGTGGACCTGCAGAGGTTATATGGCTCCAGAGTACCTAGCACACGGTCAGTTAACAGAGAAAGTAGACGTATATAGCTTTGGGGTGTTACTGTTAGAAATAATTACTGGGAGACTAAATAGAAAGATGTTAACAGTGTTTATATAATTAATTGTTCATACATAAAAACTAAATAGAAAGATGTTCAATAACAGTGTTCAATACTACAAATTAAAGAAAAATATGTCTAATTTTCTTCATCTTCGTTCGACATGCTTCCTTAATCAGATACCTATAATATAACATAATAGTTAGTCAGTTATATATATTTTTTAAAATTATACAAATAAATTTAGCAATTAATATCGAGAGTTGAAATTGGGCAAACTTTGAAGGCAATTGATCCTGATAATTTTGCAACATAAATGTCATCATTTTTTTCATTTCAATTACCTAACTAAACACACAATGTATTTAGTATTGATTTATACTACAAAAATCACAAAATGATAGTGGAAGAACGAGAAAGAACAAAGCTATTGTAAGAAACAAGATAACAAGCAAGCGTAGGTGTGATTAGTGCATATTTATGCCCACATTTATGCTTTAAAATTTAAATTTTTGATGAATTCATGTGCTTGAATGAGTGATTTAAAGAGGATTTGTTATGATTGGATATATTGGGTTTGGGAATAAAAATGGACTTAAAAAGTGATTTTTAGTTGCATAAATTATTCTTTGGAAATTCTTACGTTTATTTGTGCAGTTGAGAATATAAGTTTTATTGGTCCAAATGGCAATTCAAGGCCCAAAATCAGATTTTGTTTGGAAAATAATATACAAATGGGCCAAGCAGACAAACTTTACCTTTGCACCTCCTAAAATCCCTACATACACCCTCTTCTCTTAACCAGGCACAATACTAAGCCAAACAGTAACTCTATACACCTCCTAAATTTCCCTACCCATACCCCTCCTAAGCCAAACTCCACCAGATCATGCCACGTGTCCAAATCCTCCCCACACAGATTTAACCAACCACATATTGTCACATCACCATCATCATCTTCCCAGAAACCCTAATTCCCAAATCTCCAAACCCTAGGACACGCACAACCGTCGTCACACTGCCTCTCCATCGCGTCACCATCCTTTCCGCCGTGCCGTCACCAAACCCAGGCCGTCGTCAACCTTCGAGCCACCACCGCAAAACCCCACCATCGACGCGAGTCCTCCTTCGTCAATTGCGAGACCTAGCCGCGCTACTTCCTCCATGCCGCCACCACCAAATCGTCTTCCTTTCTCGACGGACAGCCACCATCAACCATCACCACCGTTCATCTTCTCAACTCGCAAAACACAGTCGCACCATCTCGCTCTTCTAGTAATGCGAGCCCTTTCCTGACCGTGACTCCCTCTTCTTCATCGCCCCAACCATCGAGAGAAGCCTCCACGCATCAGACCGTCAACACGCATCTCCCATAGCAGCTATCATCGCGCCACCACGCCGCAGATACAAACCACCCTCGTTGTGAGAATCTTCCACGGCCACCAACATCTTCCTCGCATGCCAATCTCCCCGGAGCACAGGCTGTCATCTCCAACCCCAAACCTGCAAACAGAAAACCAATCTGTAGAACCCTAATTTTGGGTGGAAAGGGAGCGGACACGTGGCGAGCACTCATTGGCGCGTCCTTTCTCTAGTCAAAAGTGGTCAATGCTGTTTGAATCTGGTCAAGGGTGGTCACCTGAGGAGCTTTCTTGCAATTTCAAAAATTCAGAAGGGCTAAAGTGCAGATAGAGGAAATTTCAGGGTACTTGTGCAATTTTGGAAAGTCAGAAAAGATAAAAAATAAAATTTCAGTTGTTGAATTAATTTAATTTGGGAATATCAACAGAAAATATCTTCCAAATAATGTTATAATTATTTAAATCTTTTAGTTATTTGGAAGATATAAGATAAAAGATTCTATCAACTGAATATTCAGAGTCCAAGCCCAATCAAACCTATATAAAGAGACCTAGGGGACTTAACTTGACTTCACTTCATTCATTCATTCACCACTTCTCTCACTTTTCTTTCATCTTATATTCAACTCCATTCATGGAGAGCTAAGCATCTAGGGCTATTCTGTTGTAATTCCATGATGGATTCTGAGGTTACGTTAAGTTAATGCAATCGTTTATTTTGATTATTGATTTAAGTTGTTCTCTCTCTATGTCTTTCATCTCTCTATCTTGTTAAAAGTAAAGATTTTTGCATCATAATGTGTTTGAATCTACATGCATATTGATTATATGAGTTCTAGGGTTTCTAGGTTTAATTGAGAATCTACTTTGATTTAATTTAGGAACTTTCATATGATTAAATGATTTTTATTATCAATTGAGAATGTACTTTGGTTGGTAGTAATAATTTCAACTATAATCAATTGAGAATTTACTTTGATTGATTAACTTTTAACTTGGTTAAGAGATTTAAGAATAGACATGATTAAACACAATAGATTTTGATTGAGAATGTACTTTGGTTGAATTTATTGTGAATAATCTAGAAAGGTTTTGCATTTGACTGAGAATTTACTTTGGTTAAATGCATGATCGCCCTCAAATTAATTAAGAATGTACTTTAATTAATTTGAAACTTAAACAATAAACAATTGAACAATTATTCATGAATAACCGATGATGAATCTATCTTGAAAAAACAGTGGAATTAGCCTATTTAATCATAAGTGTTTTTAAGTTTCTTTTTTGTTCTTTAAACATTCTCCAAACATTACTTTTATTTTTATTGCATTGCATTCATAAGATTGAAATATTGAAAAACAATTATGTATTCATTGGGAGACGACTCAGGATACTTTAATCCTATCTACTTTCTTAAATATTACTTAACAATACTAAAGTTGCTTTGAAAAGTAGTACAAAATCTGTCAACGTGTTTAACTATGGTGCAAATGATAATTGGAACTAACAACTACTATAACATAGCATTTATTGAAGTATGAAACACTAAATTCAGCAAAAGAAACAATAGAACAACAAATCCTAAATCTGACTAACCTCAACTGACGAGAATAACATAGTTGCCAGTATTAACTACCTATTGTTATAAGATTGGAAAATTCACGGGCTTGATCAAGTAGCTAGCCAAAATAAAAAAATGTCAGTGTAATGTAGATAACATTTACAGGTATAAACACAGCCTTTCAAGTTAAATTCGCACTCTGATGGAATTCAACTAAGTTGAACAACTAGATATTGTAAATAAAGGGAAATTTTAAAAGGAGTAACTATATAAATAGAGGTAAAACATGTTGAGCAGCTCTGTCCTCCGAGTAAGCCAGAAATTTAAAGTTCAAATTCATTTATCTTCATAGATTTCCACCATTACAATCTGGTCAACAAAGTGTTAACGACAAAAAATATATAGAACCACACACTGATAAATGAAATCATCGAAGACATAGACTAAATTGTTAATTGCAAGTAAACAAAACCCCAATCATGAAGTTGTTAACACAAATCATATAGAGCAGCTAAAAAAGATCATACACATGGGCAAGTAGAAAGAACTGTAGTGCCATTATAATCAAATCAGCAACTTGACAAAGGCTAGGCCGTTAATTGAAGGTAAACAAAATGTCAAATCATGAAATTGTTAACATAAATCACAAAGAAGACCGTCCAAATATTATGACTAAGCTAGACAACTAAAACAAGAATCAACAAACCAAATTATGAAATTATCTACAGAACTCAATAAATATAAGACAACTTGGTAATAATTGATAATGATTATCGAGAAGTTAGACTACTGGAATAAGATTTGGATAATCATTATAAACATAAACAATACAAATATAACAGTAAACAGTAATAGTCAACTACTTCCATGAAAAGCTTTCTTCCCCAATATAAAAAGCCACCTAATACCAAAATCCACATGTAATCCAAGTCCAAATAAAAATAACAGAGAAATACAAGGACCCTGATGAAACACCTTGCCCTCCCCTTTGTCACAATCATGGTTAAAGAAACATTTAAACTCAGATTAATCTTCATATCAATGTGTGTGTATAAGAATCACTCAACTATCTATATCTAAATAGCTCTATTATATAGATAGATAGATAACATAAATTTTGGTGTAGCAGTTGTGTCCAAACAGGTAAAACACAAACAATCTGTGCCAGGAACTAAAGGATTCACAAAGCATGGAGCTATTGGGATATACACAACTTAAAATCCAGTCATAAATAATCATCAACATTATTTTAAAAAATGAATAACTAAATTGCAATCAATCTATAAGTAGTCCTTGCAACTCAACCAATCCATAGCAAGGTTAGAAACAAACAACATCAATCCAAACAAAAACATTCAGAGTTACTAAGATAACACATTGAAATAATTAAAAAAAACATGAATTATAAAAAATAATTTAAACTATAAGGGAAGAACAAGGCAGGAATTAAAACCTCAGCAACTGTGTCGTTTTGAGCTATGGTCTCGGAAGCCAGCGGAGCAGCCCAACCGGATTCAGGAGGAGCGGTGGTAGCAGTGGATGACTTCGAAAAGCTAAATCATAGAGCCAAGATCGAACACAGTCTTACCTTGACGATCCGTGCAGGAGCACGCCAGAACACCTCAACCTCGCTCAACCCACAAATGCCTCGACGCCTCCACCTCGAAGCTCAACCAAACAGTAGAAGACGAACACGAAGCCAAGCAGGAAAAGATTGTGGTGCACGGAAGGATTTGGAAAAAAATTTGATAAAGGAGGAAAACGAGGTTAGGATTTAGATACTTTTAGAGAATTAGATTAGATGGATATTGAAAGCGCGGGGAGGAGATATACAGGTTGAGTAAGTATTTTAAAAATAATGAAAAATTACATTTTAGGGACGTTTTTTTATTAACCGCCGAGAATTATTCGGACTTTTCAAAACGGTGGAAAGTAATCCTCCTAAAATCAATTATTTGTGTATATGTCTCAAAAACGGCGTATACAAACTCTCATTTAAGGCAAAACCAACATTCATAAGAATTAGAATTATTATCAAAGCTGTCTTAAAATTTCCGAAATTACTATTAAAGCCTATTAACATTAATGTTCGAGAATGAAACCTGAGTCCAATTCCTGGTCTGAATTATATAATATTGATTCATCAAAACATTCAATTGAGTTTAATGTTTACAACACTCTAAAGCAGAATGAAGGTTCATACATATATGTATAATTCTTAAGGCCCATTCTCGAATATTGTGAGTATGCTAAGTTTCTATGATTTTATTTTTAGTAATTAGTCATTCCATTACAGTAAGTGTTAATATATATAATAAGAAAAAAATAATAATTTTAATTCAAAAACTTCAATTTTATTAGTTTTATATGAAATTCGTTAACTGCTTATATGTAATTAAACATGTGTACATGTTTTTAATATGCAAAATTAAGGTTTCAGAGCGTCTTTTATCTTTTTTTCTTCTAATTTAAAATCTTTCGACTCTGTTTAAGGTTAATTATTAATGCTAATTGATTTTAGTAAACACACATAACAATTATTATTAAAGACGAAACATGTGTTCTATTACCTTAATTATTAATCAAGTTTAAACAAAACTAATAAAATTAAGTTTTTGTACTGATATTTTTTTATTGTAAAAACGAAATATGTTAATACTTGTTTTATTAAATTATTTATTTATTTATTGTTATACTTTGTTATCATATGGTAACCAGATAATATATCAAAGATAAAAACTAAATAATACACTTGAGATAAGAATCAATTTACTAAGTTATTTTGTGACATGTAATTGATTCTTTGCAAATAATAATTGATTTATAAAAGTACATAAATTGAGTAGAATATAAATTAAGCATACTTAGATATATATTCATTGATTATTTTTAAACACTTTATATTTGTTAATAAATCAATATAGATATTATAAAAATAAAAAATACAAAGAGAAAGAGTTTCAATATTGGTTAATGATAGATGTAGGAAGTGATTTTCTATATCAAAATCACAATGTGTAATCAATATAGAATATGACATTCTACATTTGTTAAAACCACAACTATGTAGAATGTGGTGTTTTTTTTTAAAAAAAATGATGTTCTTGAAATTCTTCATTAGTGGGAGAATCACATTGACAAACATGATATATAAATCAACAAGAAATATTAATAACAATTAAAATTAATTAAGATGTACAAGAAAAATCACATAAAAATGATTTAAACTAAAAACATAAAATACGATAAACAAAGATTTAAGAGAGGAAATAGACATAAATTAGAGTGCACATGAGAGATTCAAATATATTTGGTACAAAGATAAACATATAAGAATGTTCAATGCAGAAAGAAAAATGTTAACATCAAAGAGGAAGATACAGACGTATGGTAGAGGAGGGGTGTAAAATTTCAAAACTTATAATACAATATACTAAATTATATTATTTATGAATTGTTTAAACATTTTATTATTTTATAAAAATATTATAAGACTTGCTATTAGAAAAAAGGCAAAAACAAAATTTGGAAGGGAGGAGTTGCGGGGGCTCAGTTTATTTCTCGTCCTAAGTGATAAGAATGGAAGGTAAAAATATTTAGGTTTAATTGCTTGCATTGTCCCTAGTTTGGCTGCAACGTGTCAAAGTAGTCCATCTTTTTAAAAAAATTTCAATTACGTACAAACTTGGTTTAAAAGTGTCAATTTCGTCCAAACGTATGTAAAATTTGCTTCAATCAAGTCCCTTCCGTTAAATTCACCAAAACGGACGTTAATTTTTTAGTTCTCTCTGCTCTGCTCCTCTGCTTCTCTGCTCTGCTCCTCTGGACATTATAAAATAATATAATGATAATATAAAATATAAAATAATACATTAAGCAATTATTAGAAAATTTGAAAATATTATGCATATATATTAAATGAAAAAAATAGTATACGTGGACTAAGTTATACAGAACTTCTGCACAGAATAATGATTGTGGATGAAACTCTCATTTCTCATATATTTATACTTGGTTTTAGTTTATCTTACAAAAACATGAAAACTAAATCTAAACAAAAAGTATTCTTTTCACACCCATTTTCTGCTTCATTCGATAATTGTTTTTCGTAGTAAAATATTATATTAAAATAATAACAATAAATATAATTAAAATATTATAATTCGTAGTAAAATATTATCTAAAAATCAAATAATTCATTTTTCTGTTCTTTAACTAAAAAGGTATTTACAAAGAATTATACGTTTTGTGTTAATTATATTGGTTGAACTGTTTCTACATATTTTCATTTTCTTTAAAAAAGAATTATACGTTTTGTGTTAATTATATATATATAATTTATCGTCATTAAAAGTATATTAAAAATATATATAAGATAATAGGATAAATCATATATATTTAAAATAATTTATTAATTAATTTATTTACTAAAATAGTTTTAAGATAATAAAATATAAGATAGATATTTATATTTGAGATTAATAAAATTATTTTACTTTAAAATACACACATATTTTAATTAATAGATACTGTATAACTTTAATTTTTTCTTTCAATTAACAGGCACAATTCTCTATTAATAAATCATATGTAGCATATTGGTAAAAAAAAGTGGAATAATAATTTAGATAAAATCATTTAGTTACATCATGATCATGATTTAATTTATGTAAATATTAAATATAAGTGAAAAACATTTTACTAAAGGAGCAGCAGAGCATAGCAGCAGAGCAGTAGAGCAGAGAAGCAGAGGAGAGAGAAAAAAAAATTAACGTCCGTTTATGGGATTTAACTGAAGGGACTTGATTGAAGCAAATTTTACATACGTTTGGATAAAATTGACACTTTTAAACCAAGTTTGGACGTAATTGAAACTTTTTTAAAAAGATGGACTAACTTGACACGTTGCAGCCAAACTGTGGACAATGCAAGCAATTAAACCAAATATTTACTATAATATTAACATAATTTTTTACTATAAAACATGAAAAAAATAATCTTATTCACATTTTCATGTTAATATAGTTGAATTCATATTACTTATCATATTATCTAGGCCTAAAATATACTTGAATTCATATTACTTATCAATAAAAATGAATAAATTACAAAACTTTTTCTATTTTATGAAAAATTATAAAAATATATTTATTTTATAAAATTAATTTAAATAGATAATTAAAAGATGTAAAATATATTAATAATTTAGTTTAAATCTCATGTGAATATTATTTTTTTCAGAGGAATTATATTTATAAATAAGCTAACAAAGAAAAAAAATACTTTTTAATTTTCTTAAATATTAAAATATAAAAGTTACAACAATAATTTTGCATTTTTTTTTCGTTTTTCTTTAAAGGATGAGTTGGTTCTTATAGTCAATAGTCAACTTAATTTATAATAATATATTTTTCAGTTTAAATTAAAAAATTAAATTAATTTTAATATTTGAGTGGAATGATTTAACGTATAAATTTTAAACAAAATATTTAAACATGGATATATAACCTATAATTAGATTAAATTATAATTTGATCCTATTTGAATAGAAGATATTTTCCATGGTCTTGTCATGCATGGCATTGGCACAGTCATTGTGACAAAAACACTTGATATTATCACGTAACAAGATAATGATTGTGTAACATTAAAAAACATTTCAAAATAAAAAATACACAAATACTACTCACTAACAAGTGATATTAACAAAAATGAAATTTAATTGAAAAAAAAATGACTATGAATAAAAGCAACCAATGTAGGAATCAATTAGTAATTAAGCCTTACCAAAAGAAAGAAAAAAGGATTTTTATTATTTTTATACTATTTTACTTATATATTTCATATTATTTTATGGAGTGAGATGTCTTCAATTTCATCTTATTAAATTGGTATATATATTTTATGATCATAATAATTTAATATAATAAATATTATTTAACAAATGAGAATTTAATAATTAAAATTTTAAATTAGTATTTATATTTTTGGAATAAACATATTATATATATATATGGTTAAATATGTTTTCAATCTCTAAATTTAGATACGAAATTGAATTTTTTTTTTCAAATTTTGATACATTTTCGTTTTTAAATTTTAAAAATAAATGGTAGAGTTCTTTTAATTGAATTGTGTTAAATTTTTTTAACATGTTAAACACATTTCATATTAACGTTTGAATTGTTTACTGTTATGTAGTAAGATATTTACATAAAATATCTTAGACGGTTAAGTAACTAACCACATTTTTAGGTAAGGTGGTTATTTTTATTTGACTTATAAATACAATGACAGGGCAAAAGTCCAGGTACGTTCTCTTTATGTCTAGAGACTCTAAATAATATTTCAGAGCAGTATCATAATCACTCTCTTGAGAGCTGAGGCTCCATAACTCACATCTGACTTGAGCGTCGGAGTATCTTTGCAGGTACCTCCCCCTCCTTTGGCGAGTATGAACAACAACAATTGGAGAAGAGCAAGCGTCCCAGACAGTGTCCCAGACAGCGTTCCAGACAGCGTCCCAGACAGCCAGGAGCAACGAAGACACACCGGAAAATATCTACACCGAAACATTTTGGCGCCCACCGTGGGGCCGAGTGCCAACCCAAAGAAGCCACAAGAGGAGCCTCGGCCTCGATGAATCATTTCTTCGGATAAAGCCACTCCATCACCGCCAGCACGTGCACCTCTGCGAAATCGCAACAATGAGCACATCAGCGAAATCACACCTCTTTGTGGGTCAGATCCAACACCCAAAAACCTAGATCTTTCTTCCAAAGCAGCTAACGAGAGGTACCCCCACCCAGTCCCGCACACTCGCCACTATCTCCGCCCAAACCGGCCGCCACCGGCTACCTCCATACCGCCACCAGCATGCCCACCGTCAAGACCATCGTCAGCCGTCACCGGAGCTCTTCCCCTCCTCCTTTCTCGCGTGCGAGGTTCTCTCCGTGCCGCGTCTTCGCCGTCTGACGGAGCCCGACCATCGCGAGTCACGGCTGATGCCACCAAACCAGGGCTACCGCCATTCGTCGAGCTCGTCGCCGGCCACGGAATCAAGCTCCCCTTTTTCTCTTCTCCTTGCGCGCGAGAGGGATAATCTTCTCCTCCATGAATCGCTTCTTGGGCGAACTCAACCACCATGCCGACCAGGGTCGCCGCTCTCCGTCAAGCTCTCCCCACCATCACTGCGTTGCCTGCCACTACCGAGCCTGCTGCCAGCGTTGCCTAGAGTCAACGGCGCTTCCTAAAACCGGTTGTACTGCTCTCTCCTTCGTTTTCTTTGAAACGGGTTTCCTCTCCGATTTGGGGCACGCTGTTTTGCCTTCCACCAGCCACCACCAAAGGTTATGCCAAGAAAATATTTGGGGTTTCCTTCTGTGTTTAATTGATGTATGAATTATCAGAGTCGAGACTGAGAACAGAAAACCCTAAATCCCCAAATTGAGCCCAGGTTCTCATTCTTCGTCTTCAATGGCAACATCTCTTCTGAAAACTGCACCCAACGTGTTCCAAAGACAATCCCCAAATCGGGTCCACCCATCAGCCTCCGTCGCGCCACCAGGCACTGCTGTCGCAGGAGCACCATTAGTTCATCCCTATCATCTCCACGATCGCACAATCCGCAAACCGAAAACCCTAAATTCCCAAATCACAACCCAATGCCAGGAGCTCGGTTCCAGTCACATGAGCAGGCTCGCCGGCAGCAAACTCGCAGTTTTCGCGGAGGACTCCCACACGAAAGATCACCTCGCCGTTCGGTTCCGCCTCCGCGCCATCCGCAGCGCAACGAGCCAGGGCTAGGTTGCGTTTCCGCCAGTCCATCCCAAACCTGGGAATTCCATGGTTTTCGATCACCTTGATCGGCCGTTCCGCAGTGTGGCTGATTCTAGGGTTTTTTAGGTCAGAAAAGGATTTTACAGAGAAGCGGGAAGAAGACGGTTGTCAGGGTAAACCCTTTCGGTGTCTTGTCAGACCCATTCTCCACGTCTTCCGCAACCCTAGCACAATTCACGCGTCGTTCGATTCTGCCTCCACATCATCCAACTAACTTGGCCTGAACCCTATTTTTAAGGATTAGATACTGAACCATCCGATCCGTCCGGCACATAGACTCAACGATCCTCCAGGATCGCCCACTTTGTCAACCATTGGCGATAGACAGCAGACGGTCGTCCTCGACCGATCATACATTTTGTCGACCACTGATACGACAACACCTCGATCGATCGTCCACTCAGTCGACCACTAGTGAATCGACAACATACGGTCGACCTTAACCGATCGTACGCTCATTTTGAGGAACGACAGCGAGGCCATCAGTGACCATAAGCGCTGCAACACTCGACCGAACGACAGCGAGGCCGTTCGACCATTTCCTGGTCAACCATCTCGAATAAGCCGCCAGCTAGGTCGTCCACCTTGGTCGACAGCAAGACCGAGCGACCATTTTCTGGTCGACCATCACGAATTAGCCACCACCTAGGTCGTCCACCTTGGTCGACAGCAAGACAGAGCGTCGACCGTGACCGATCGACAAAACCTTCTTCATTGCCGATCGACCATTTCCTTGTCGACCATCAAGAATGAGCCACCACCAAGGTCGTCCACCTTGATCGATGACAAGACCGAGTGGCCTCAACGTTCATCCCTGGCGATCAACCATTCCGCCTCACTCATGTTCGGCCACCCGTCTCCATAACGTTCGTCCACTGGGTCCCCAACGTTTGACCATGCTTGGCCTCGACCATTCGGCCACCCGCCTCAGTAACGTTCGTCCACTCGAATCCGTAAGCGTTCGCTCATTCAACTACATCTGATGCTCGCACATTGGTCCTCAATGACGTTCGGCGTCTTGGTCTCTACCGCTCGACCATACTTCAACATGAGCATGTCAGCGTTCGAGCGCCACTGACGTTCAAACACCGCTCGACAATCCATATCAATGAGCGTTCAGAAACCGCTCGACAAACCATGAGACGAGCGTTCAAACCGTCCACGCGTTCAACCTACGTGTCGAGCGTCCAAACCGCCCTCACGTTCAACCGCTCGACACTCCATTTGGTTTCGGCCGCTCGACAAGCCTTGTGATGAGCCTTCAACCCGTCCACGCGTTCAACCTATGTGTCGAGCGTCCAAAGCGTCCTCACGTTCAACCGCTCGACAATCCCTTCGGTTTCAACCATTTGGTATCACATGTGGTCACTCCTCCGGACTCAAACGTTCGGCCTTTCGGCTTCGAGGACGCTCGACAATTCACGGCTACGAGCGCTCAAACATTCGGTCACTCGACGCCAACGTCGTTCGTTCTCTTGGGCCCAATCGTTCGTCCATTAAATCTCACGGACGTTCGGCTTACAGCGTTCGTCGCTTCGCTCGACATCGACGTCAAACAGTCGGCCGTTCGGCCTCGCCTTTCGGATTCGAACGCTCGACAATGCCTGTGTACGAGCGTCCTATCATTCGAGCGCCACAGTCGTTAATAACGTTCGTTCTCTAGGCCTCAATCGTTCGGCCATTAGATTTCACGGACGTTCGGCCTAGAGTGTTCGTCACTTCGCCCATCATCGACGTTCGGCCTCAAGCGCCCAACACTCACTCTCCCTAACGTTCGGCCAACCCGCCTCAATCGTTCGGCTTTCCGTGGCCTACAGCGTCCAGCATTTTGCCTCACTGATGTCGCCGCTCCCATTCTTCCCCATTGTCGTTCGCCACTTTCCAGGTCGACCATACTTCAACACAGCGTCCAACATTCGGCCTAATGGACGTTCGGCCACCAGGTTTGCAACTTGACCAAACGGTCTCACCTATATGCTTAATATTATTTCTTATAGTGCAGATAAGCATATCTTGTACGTAAAAGCGGACACCTGAGAGCCGTTCATCCTGAGGCACTCCTAGACCCGGTAGATGTTCGCCCTAGAACACCCAGGTGCACTGAATAAAGGGATACACTCCCGCTGGTAGATGTTCGCCCTAGAACACCCAGACCATCAAACCTAGGGGACCATCCTCTAGCCTAGCTTATGTTCGCCCAAGAACATCAAATTTTCAAAGATTCTGTCGTTCGACATCGAAAGCGTTCGTCATTTGGTTTCAACGCTCGACATTCAAATGTCAACGAACGTTCACAAAGTCGGTCGCTCGGCCTCAACGCTCGACCATCAATGTCAACGAATGTTCACACAGTCAATCGTTCGGCCTCAACGCTCGACAATCAAATGTCAACGAACGTTCACAAAGCTAGTCGCTCGGCCTCAACGCTCGACCATCAATGTCAACGAACGTTCACACAGTCAGTCGTTCGGCCTCAACGCTCGACAATCAAATGTCAACGAACGTTCACAAAGTCGGTCGTTCGGCCTCAACGCTCAACCATCAATGTCAACGAACGTTCACACAGTCAGTCGTCCGTCCTCCCTTCGGTGTCAACCACTCGGCCTCACATGTCACTCGGCTTCTACCGCTCGGCCATACATATCCTCACGTTTGGCCTCGGTCGTTCCAGCTTTTTTCCGTTCATATCCGCCTCTTTTTGGCCCATCACACTCAACTGCTCGGTCATCCTTGGTTTAAAACGTTCAGTCCACACAGGAGCGACAACCAGAAACACGCTCCCCAAAACAGCCTCCCTCAAACCCATAAGTCCTATAGTTACCGCGTCCATAAAGTAGAACGGTTAACTCGGACTTGGGGGGCATGTTATGTAGTAAGATATTTACATAAAATATCTTAGACGGTTAAGTAACTAACCACATTTTTAGGTAAGGTGGTTATTTTTATTTGACTTATAAATACAATGACAGGGCAAAAGTCCAGGTACGTTCTCTTTATGTCTAGAGACTCTAAATAATATTTCAGAGCAGTATCATAATCACTCTCTTGAGAGCTGAGGCTCCATAACTCACATCTGACTTGAGCGTCGGAGTATCTTTGCAGGTACCTCCCCCTCCTTTGGCGAGTATGAACAACAACAATTGGAGAAGAGCAAGCGTCCCAGACAGTGTCCCAAACAGCGTTCCAGACAGCGTCCCAGACAGCCAGGAGCAACGAAGACACACCGGAAAATATCTACACCGAAACATTTACATTATTTGACATATTTCAACTCAAACAAATTAATATTGTTTGGTTTAAAAGACTATATCTATTTTTTAAGTTTAAATATCAAAATATATCATTTCAATTTTGTGTCCAAGTATAGAGACTAAAAATATTATATATATATATATATATATATATATATATATATATATATATATATATATATATATATATATATATATATATATATATATAAAAGTATACATTACAAATAAAGTTATAAATATATGAATGATATTTTGTGTTGTTTTTACATCATCTAATTCATTTATATGATATTTGCTTTTACTTCCTACATATTTTTTATTTCTTTTTTTGTGAAAATGATACAAACTAACACACACACACATATATATATATATATATATATATACTATCACATGTGAATAGATGATTTATTCATAACTTAGATATTTTTTCGCCATAATAAAAGTTACATTTTTTACGAGCTTATAATAAAGAATAAATGCCTAAAATTATAAAAATAACATTTAGAGGATATGAATAATCACGTCTAACACTCCTTGTTAGTTTAACTATAATATCTCTAACAAATCTATCACATTCAACATCCCTACAACATCCACTAGTCTTAACCTATTGTACAGTATGTCACTTAACTAGCCTTTTCTTGAAAAATATAATAAAATCATAATCTTACCATTAAAATATATTTATATGTATATAGATAGACTTGTCAAATTAACTTATTTAATAGGACTTGACCCTATTTCACGTGGATTGGAAAAAAAAAAACCCATATGGTAAAATTTCCTCAAAGCCCTATGGGTGAAGGCTATCTCATAAGCTTTTCTTTTTAGCATGAGAAAAATAAAGGAGATGGATGACAAATAAAGGATATGCATTTGATTCATAAGGGAGTAATATTTGAAGTTGGCTTGTGATATTGTTTATTATATTAACTTTCTATCTTTTAAAAGTTCATTATTTTTTTAATTGAGAAATGCACATTTCATAAGTCTCATTTCCCATTACCACCAATTTTAACAACATTTTCACATTAATCTAACAAAATGTACTTGCAAATACATAATAAAATTATAAATATGAGTTACTAATATTTTCCTTCCTTCACCATCCTTAACTAATTGTAATAACATGTTAAAATCGTCACCAAATCACTAATTTTAAAACAAATAATATATTAAACATAACGATTTTTAGGATGTTGATTAACTTAGAATTGGAATATATATATATATATATATATATATATATATATATATATATATATATATATATATATATATATATATATATATATATAATTTCAACAAGGCAATTATTAAATATTTTAAATATACTTTTAATTACAATAAGAATTGGAACATTTCTTTTTTTAATACGTTAAATTTAATTTTATTAGTGTTTTTTCAATTCTGATATAAATTTTGTTAAATATGCACATAAAACTACTTTACTTAAATGTCATTTTGTTACATAAGGAATTAACATAAAGAAGTATTGTATATATATTTTGTAAATTTTAAATATATTAAAATATTATTTTGTAAAAGCTAACATTCACATATTGAAGTTAGTGCAAAATGTTCGCAAAAATTATTAATAATTATGTGAAAAACTATTAAGAGCTATTAACAATGAAGTGAGCAACCATTGGTTTAGAAAAACAACATTCATATCTTATAACCACAACTCATGATGGCAATCTCCTAGCTAAGTTGGGAAAAACTAGAAGGAAAGTCATAAAGATGAGTAAATGGATGATGGGTTCGAAAGCGATGATAGGTCCGAAAGCTTTGATGGACAAGGACCTAAGCTCATGGTTTTGTGATGTTTTATGGTGGTGAAGGTGGTGTTTAGTGATGCTCTAAGAGAGGTTAGGTCAACTCTAAGAGAAATGTGACTAGAGAGGCTTCATGGGTTGCTCTAGTCTTCATATAAGATAAGTAGTATGACCAAAAATGGGCAGCATAACATTACTCAACATCAAAGATACATGAGAGGAGACACTTCTATTTATAGGCTAAGGATGTCTCCTAAAAACCAAGACTTTGCATGCCTACCCAAGTGGCCCTATAAGGAGTAGACAAGTGTCCATAAATCCTCTCATGAGGGAAGGACATGTGACCACTAACTTTTAGAAATCTTCTCCATTCTTAGAGTGTTATGTGGTCACTACTAAAGCTAAATCCTCTCAAATAGAAGCATAACATATGACACATACTTTCCACGTGATTTAGATGATTAGCTTAAGAAAAAAACCTACACTAATTAGGCCTTAATACAAATCTAAGAAACCTACACTTGGCCAAATTACATGGCCTAGAGAAACCTACATTATTTGACCCTCAATACAAGGTCTAAATACTCTTAATCTACTACAGATGCTCCATGATGACTTAAGAGAAAGAACTTTGATTCACCTTGCACAAATGACTCTAGCCCTCTTTGAAGTGCTTGGGCCATAGTAGGGGATATGCCATCACCATTCATTAATAAGGTTTTGAACAAAAGAGATGAAAGAGCTAACTCGATCGTAACCCTAGTTCAACCCACTTCACTAGAGACTTTGAGGCCAAGGACTTTAGAAAAGCCCATTGTTGTGAGTCACGAAAATAGAGCTTAACATTAGAGGGTCAAGATTGATCTATGGGTTAAAAGTTAAAATGAGATCTCTATATATATATATATGTTGGTGGGTGGGTACATATGTAATTAAGAATAATTTTTTTTTGTAAAATTAATATATATACATGCATAAATAAAAATGTATAAAGATGTTAAATAAGTAATAAAAGCGGTATACTTTGTTTTAGAAAGATTATAATTTATAAGTTGAAATTAAATTAATAACAGTAAATTTAAAAAAACAATTTTAGAACACTTATAGTTTATCAAAATATAATAAATTTGGTAACTACATAATAATATAAAGATATTATAATAAATTGTATCAGAGTAGTGTTTTATTTGTGACCTATGAAATGAGTTCATCATGAACTTTTTATAAAGACTAACTTATATAATTTTATATGACAAATAATAGGAGGAATAATGAGCACACAAAAAGTAATTAGAGACATGACAACAACACTATTAAGGAATCAAAGACATGAAGGACCCACTGAATCTCATGGTTTAGTTGAATTTAGGAGAAATATACCTCCATTTCTCTAGAGGTTATAGTTCAAAAAAAGCTTAATTATAGATTAAGAAAATAAAGAAAATATTTTTATATGCATTATCTTGGTAACCAAAAGGTAAATTATTCTGTGTTTATGTTGATAGGAGATGCTAAATATTGGTGGGATGGTACCAGAAGACTATTAGAAGGGTAATGAATAATTATCATATGGGAAGTACTTAAAATACAAAATTATAGAAAAATATTTCCTCAATTATTTCAAGAGAACAAAAGCTTATGATATTAAAACAAGAAAGTGCAGTGATGAGAGAATATGTCTATAAGTTTGAAAAGCCAGAAAAGTTTTATACTTTCTTTTATAATTTGAGGATGAACCTACTTTTCGAATTGAGAAGAATAGTAAGAATATTAGAAATTTATGATTTTTCTATATTTATTCACAAATGTGGGGATTTTCAAACCTTAATCAAATAAAAAAAACATAATGAGGAAAAACTCTATTATCCCCATCCATGGAAATCCTAATACATTCACTTTCTTTTTCTTCAAGAAATTCCAAACAAACCTCTGAATAACTATATGAGGTGTCTTAAGTGTGGATAAAATCATTATGTTAAACATTGTCACATTAAAGTAAGGATAATGGTATTTTAACAACATTTTTTTGACAACATTTTAACATAATTTACGTGTCATTCTGTGATTGGTCCATGTTAGTGTTTATGATTATTATTATTGATTATGGAGTAATTTTGAACCAATCACAGAATGACACGTAGATGATGTTAAAATGTTGTCAAAAAAATGTTGTCAAAGTATCATTATCCTTAAAGTAATTAGATATATTTTAAGTATGGAAAACCTAGACATGTACCCGAACGTGGGTAATCAAAACCATATTTCAATCCTTCTACATTGAAAGTAAAACCTTCAACAATAAGAAGAGGTTTGCGATATGATTGGAACTGAAGCCACTCAAAACGATTATTTGATTCAAGATATGTCTTTCATTAAAGGTCAAATTATAGATGAATTGTATGACCAAGGTGCACCTCATTTACTTATTTTTTATGAGCATGTTGCTCCCTCCACCACTCCAAGTGCTCCTACACTTCCCTACTATTTTGTTTTATTCCAAAAATACTCTACATCTCTCCACTATTTTCTTTTATTCCAAAAATACCCTACACCTCTCGACTATATTCAACAATCTTTCATTTTTTCTCTTCACATTAATGGAGCATTCACATGGCTCAGATTTAAACTTGTGATATATTGCAAAATTTTATTTATACTTTTCCTTAAATAAGTTTGATTCAATTTTATGTTCACTGTTCAACATATTTTTTCTTCTTCAAATTACTTAATAAATGGTAACATTTTGTTCTAAATTTCTAGAAAAATGTTTATATATGTGTGTTTTTTTTACATTTAATATCTATAATTTTTAACATTATATTATGTTTTAACTTACCGACATGTTTGACTCAAATAACTTGAATAAAGTATTTAATTTATTAGATAAATAATATAAAACTATTATTAAATACTTAAAATATAAAAGAAAAGTTACTTAGATTTGGAATTTATTTAGTTCTTTCGTCATTATAAAGTTAGTATATAATAATAATAATAATAATATATTATTTACTATTAGTATTATTATGTTTATTATTTTGTATTTGCATCTAACTTTTAAGCTTATAAAATGGAAGTGGTAGAAGCATTAATATTGTGGTAGAAACATTAATATTGAAGTTTCCTCTGAATTTTATATTTATATTTTGCAATATATCACAAGTTTGAATGCTCCACTAATGCAAAGAGAGAAAGAGAAAGATTGTTGAGGATAATGGAGAGGTGTAAGGTATTTTTGAAATAAAAGAAAATAGTAGGGAAGCGTAGAGTCATTTTGAAATAAAATAAAATAGTGGAGATGTACAGAAACACTTGAGGGTGGTGGAGGGAGCAACACCCTTTTTATGATTGTGTTCATATATATTAATTATCAGTTTCCTTCAAAAACGTTAATTTAGATGTACCAACCTCACAAGTAAATTCCTAATTTCCAATAAATGTGTTTAGATTGTCGTCTATTAATTGAAAATAGAAAATTTCATATAAATTTAATATGTCTACCTTTGATGCAATTTAATGTAATATTGGATATTGACTAATTATATTCTAGTTAAGTTCTTATGCAAAACAATTATAATATTTTACAATTTTAAAGATATTTTGAATTTACCTACTAACTTGATAATAAGTCTTCAAAGAATGAAATTCAATCATATTTGTTATTGTCTTCCGTGAAAAGAAGATAGGAAGTCGATTTAAGAAATATAACAATTGTTTAAAGTTTTTCATAATTATATTCTTGGTTTACTATTTAGAAGAGATATTGAATCTTCAATAGGCTTGAAACCTGGACCAATTTTAACACCACCATATAAGATGTCATATTTTGAAGTAATTAAATTGAAGAAACATTTATAACAGTTATTTGAAAAATTTTCATTATTCATACTCTATAACTCCTATTTTGTTACTAAAAATAAGATAAATTTTTTAAAATGTATGTAGATCATCATCACTTAAATAAATTCATCATAAAGAATAAATACTCTCTTACAGAATAAATTATTTTATAAATCAACTAAAAAAACCTCTATATTTTCTAAAATAGTTTAAAGCGAGAATGTCATTATTTTAGATAAAAAAGAAATCCCTTTTTATTACCCTTTTTATTTTATCTTTTGCCTAATAAATTATGTGAGTTTTTTATTTTTATATATGTTTAAAATTGTAACATCCATTTTTTTATAATAAAATACTACTAAAATGAAATATTACATATATGATAATAGAACTATTATAAGAAAAATAAACCTATGAATGACAAGATCTACACCTATAGAATCATAACATGTAGAATCATCTTATTTCTTAACTTATCACCCTCACCTTTTGTTGGAGCAACTACAGAGAACATCTCCCTTAATTCACATCATTAAGGTGGTCATCGCAAAAGAGAAACATATACAAAAAGAGAGAGACAACACAAAAGTAAGAGTAAGCTAAAGTACCAAACAATCATACATACATTTTTAAAGCAATAGCAATACACATCCATATTATAACTCAAACAACACATAACATAATTCCCATCAATCTTGAAAAATCCCAAACTATTTGGATAGATGTATTGATGTCAGACTCAAGGGGAACCTACACCCGTGTATGGTGGAGCAACCTGCTAATAAATAATAATAACCACATCCTCAACCATCACTAATAATGTCATACACCAAGGTTAATCAGTCAAACATCTATGGTCAAAACTAGTGACCATAGACTAGGACCTCTTGCTACTCTCCATAATATAATCTCTCATCTCTACAAGAGATGGGCTTATTGAGAGTGTCATGATCATTCCCCAATCCAGAAGTTCGTACTTCAATACATAACACAACATAACCAACTTAGGATATTCCTCCTTGGAATTCCTTTCTCACATGATACATAAAATCCATACCTCACATATTACTTGAACATCATCATCACATCTCATACAAAATCATATTCATATACATATACTTTACACAAACATTGCCTATTATCACTTGAAACATCCGATTATACATTAAACAACCAGAAACATCAATATAAGACATCAGAAGTCACATAATAACACACCTTTTCTTTATACCATCTTGATACCCACATCAGGTAAGAAAAACAGCTTGTAAACTCTCACCAATAGCTTTGGAAGGGTCCAAAACCCCCTAAAATGACCTAAAGAACGCCCAAAACTGATATCTCGAACTCTGAAAACCCCCTTAAAACTAGTGTAATGGCGTTTAGGGGAGCCCAGTGGCGCTTGGGCACCCAAGGGCTGGCGCTCAGTGCCCTAGCCATTGGAAAAAGATGCTCAGCACCCTGTTTGGGCGCTCCGGTGCTGTCAGCAAAAACAAACACTTTTTAGACCACTTGTACACTTCTCCCATAACTTTGAAGGTTCCTAGGACCTTCTATACACCCTAAAACATTTGATAATTGTTCCCTAACTCAAAAGACTACTCCAACCCAACTTAACACCTTAAACCATACCAAACTCAATTTTATACCTTCCAACACCCAATTTCTGCAATTAACAGCTGGAACAAGTCCTAATAGACTCACAAACATATTACAAACCCTCACCTTTAGCCCATACCTTCTAATTTGCATTCTCACTAGTTTAAACCCCTAAATTACACATAAAACCATGCAACCACACCCTCACAACTACTATGTTGCATAATGCACCACATTTTACTGGGTTTAACACTCCAACAAGTATTAATTGATCAAAACACCAACCTTAAACATCAGGCTTCTCTCCAAAACCATTCCTTTCGAAATTCACTACTCAACACCCCCTCCCCCCCTTATTTGACCAAAAACATGCAAAGACTCTCATATTTTACTACCTCAAGGTTCAACGGAAATTCTGAAGCCAATTATAACATCAACTTCACCATTTCAAGCAATAAAAATAGGCACAATCAACAAACAACTTCAGTAAAGCTCTTTTAATATCATATAAATAATTTTCTAATCAAATTCACACAATCATGCCATAATACAACATAATTTCAACAAGCTCAATCCATCAATTCAATTAACCATACTAACTCATATTATCAATATACTTAAAACTTAAAAACAAGGTATTTAGTTTCTCTTATCTCTTTAGAACTCCAACTAGCTTTAGAGAACCTGACTCTGCTCCCTTAGGTCAAAGAGACCAAACAACACCTATAAACCACAAAAACATGAGTGGGTATACCATTAGAACCTTTGATCAGTAGAATACCTAAGGAAAAACCCAAACCTTACATGTGTCAAGAAGAAACTTCACATTCATTGAAGAACATGAAACTAGAGAAAATGATAGAAAATTGACTTACTCTATTTGAGAAACTAACTGAGTAGATTTGAAGATCTCACCGTGAGGATCACACAGGCGGTCTTCGATCTGCAAACAGATAAATAGAGTGTAAGAACCGTTAGAGAGAAGACATATGACTATAGAAAAATAATTTCTAGAGAAATTGTGTGTTTTAAAATAATAAAACTTTGGTTGCGGAGTTCTGATGGGATCCGGTGCATTAGTGCTGGTATGATCGCACCTGCCAAGTATCGCACGATCAATGCATATATGGCTTCGGCAGCGTGTATAAGTTTTAACACTTGGGGACACGCGTGCGAGGGCCCTGAGGTGGATGGTTTGCTCCGAAAAAGTCGTGGAAAGAGTTAGTTGGATGTCGTGTCGGCGGTACTTGGTTGCGACTAACAAGGACGAAGAAAAACGTAAAAAAAGAAAAGAACGTCAAAAAAAGAGGTGCAACACGAGGACTTCCCAGGAGGTCACCCATCCTAGTACTACTCTCGCCCAAGCACGCTTGACTGCGGAGTTCTGATGGGATCCGGTGCATTAGTGCTGGTCTGATCGCACCTACCAAGTATCGCACGATCAATGCATATATGGCTTCGACAGCGTGTATAAGTTTTAACACTTGGGGACACGCGTGCGAGGGTCCTGAGGTGGATGGTTTGCTCCGGAAAAGTCGTGGTAAGAGTTAGTTGGATGTCGGGGGCGGTACTTGGTTGCGACTAACAAGGACGAAGAAAAACGTAAAAAAAGAAAAGAACGTCAAAAAAAGAGGTGCAACACGAGGACTTCCCAGGAGGTCACCCATCCTAGTACTACTCTCGCCAAAGCACGCTTAACTGCGGCGTTCTGATGGGATCCGGTGCATTGTGCTGGTCTGATCGCACCTACCAAGTATCGCACGATCAATGCATATATGGCTTCGGCAGCGTGTATAAGTTTTAACACTTGGGGACACGCGTGCGAGGGCCCTGAGGTGGATGGTTTGCTCCAGAAAAGTCGTGGTAAGAGTTAGTTGGATGTCGTGTCGGCGGTACTTGGTTGCGACTAACAAGGACGAAGAAAAACGTAAATAAAGAAAAGAACGTCTAAAAAAGAGGTGCAACACGAGGACTTCCCAGGTGGTCACCCATCCTAGTACAACTCTCGCCCAAGCACGCTTAACTGTGGTGTTCTGATGGGATCAGGTGTATTAGTGCTGGTATGATCGCACCTGCCAAGCATCGCACGATCAATGCATATATGGCTTCGGCAGCGTGTATAAGTTTTAACACTTGGGGACACGCGTGCGAGGGCCCTAAGGTGGATGGTTTGCTCCGGAAAAGTCGTGGTAAGAGTTAGTTGGATGTCGTGTCGGCGGTACTTGGTTGCGACTAACAAGGACGAAGAAAAACGTAAAAAAAGAAAAGAACGTCAAAAAAAGAGGTGCAACACGAGGACTTCCCAGGAGGTCACCCATCCTAGTACCACTCTCGCCCAAGCACGCTAAACTGCGGAGTTCTGATGGGATTCGGTGCATTAGTGCTGGTATGATCGCACCTGCCAAGCATCGCACGATCAATGCATATATGGCTTCGGCCGCGTGTATAAGTTTTAACACTTGGGGACACGCGTGCGAGGGCCCTGAGGTGGATGGCTTGCTCCGGAAAAGTCGTGGTAAGAGTTAGTTGGATGTCGTGTCGGCGGTACTTGGTTGCGACTAACAAGGACGAAGAAAAACGTAAAAAAAGAAAAGAACGTCTAAAAAAGAGGTGCAACACGAGGACTTCCCAGGAGGTCACCCATCCTAGTACCACTCTCGCCCAAGCACGCTAAACTGCGGAGTTCTGATGGGATTCGGTGCATTAGTGCTGGTATGATCGCACCTGCCAAGCATCGCACGATCAATGCATATATGGCTTCGGCCGCGTGTATAAGTTTTAACACTTGGGGACACGCGTGCGAGGGCCCTGAGGTGGATGGCTTGCTCCGGAAAAGTCGTGGTAAGAGTTAGTTGGATGTCGTGTCGGCGGTACTTGGTTGCGACTAACAAGGACGAAGAAAAACGTAAAAAAAGAAAAGAACGTCTAAAAAAGAGGTGCAACACGAGGACTTCCTAGGTGGTCACCCATCCTAGTACTACTCTCGCCCAAGCACGCTTAACTGCGGTGTTCTGATGGGATCCGGTGCATTAGTGCTGGTATGATCGCACCTGCCAAGTATCGCACGATCAATGCATATATGGCTTCGGCAGCGTGTATAAGTTTTAACACTTGGGGACACGCGTGCGAGGACCCTGAGGTGGATGGTTTGCTCCGGAAAAGTCGTGGTAAGAGTTAGTTGGATGTCGTGTCGGCGGTACTTGGTTGCGACTAACAAGGACGAAGAAAAACGTAAAAAAAGAAAAGAACGTCTAAAAAAGAGGTGCAACACGAGGACTTCCTAGGTGGTCACCCATCCTAGTACTACTCTCGCCCAAGCACGCTTAACTGCGGTGTTCTGATGGGATCCGGTGCATTAGTGCTGGTATGATCGCACCTGCCAAGTATCGCACGATCAATGCATATATGGCTTCGGCAGCGTGTATAAGTTTTAACACTTGGGGACACGCGTGCGAGGACCCTGAGGTGGATGGTTTGCTCCGGAAAAGTCGTGGTAAGAGTTAGTTGGATGTCGTGTCGGCGGTACTTGGTTGCGACTAACAAGGACGAAGAAAAACTTAAAAAAAGAAAAGAACGTCAAAAAAAGAGGTGCAACACGAGGACTTCCCAGGAGGTCACCCATCCTAGTACTACTCTCGCCCAAGCACGCTTAACTGCGGTGTTCTGATGGGATCCGGTGCATTAGTGCTGGTATGATCGCACCTGCCAAGGATCGCACGATCAATGCATATATGGCTTCGGCAGCGTGTCTAAGTTTTAACACTTGGGGACACGCGTGCGAGGGCCCTGAGGTGGATGGTTTGCTCCGGAAAAGTCGTGGTAAGAGTTAGTTGGATGTCGTGTCGGCGGTACTTGGTTGCGACTAACAAGGACGAAGAAAAACGTAAAAAAAGAAAAGAACGTCAAAAAAAGAGGTGCAACACGAGGACTTCCCACGAGGTCACCCATCCTAGTACTACTCTCGCCAGAGCACGCTTAACTGCGGTGTTCTGATGGGATCCGGTGCATTAGTGCTGGTATGATCGCACCTGCCAAGGATCGCACGATCAATGCATATATGGCTTCGGCAGCGTGTATAAGTTTTAACACTTGGGGACACGCGTGCGAGGGCCCTGAGGTGGATGGTTTACTCCGGAAAAGTCGTGGTAAGAGTTAGTTGGATGTCGTGTCGGCGGTACTTGGTTGCGACTAACAAGGACGAAGAAAAACGTAAAAAAAGAAAAGAACGTCAAAAAAAGAGGTGCAACACGAGGACTTCCCAGGAGGTCACCCATTCTAGTACTACTCTCGCCCAAGCACGCTTAACTGCGGTGTTCTCATGGGATCCGATGCATTAGTGCTGGTATGATCGCACCTGCCAAGTATCGCACGATCAATGCATATATGGCTTCGGCAGCGTGTATAAGTTTTAACATTTGGGGACACGCGTGCGAGGGCCCTGAGGTGGATGGTTTGCTCCGGAAAAGTCGTGGTAAGAGTTAGTTGGATGTCGTGTCGGCGGTACTTGGTTGCGACTAACAAGGATGAAGAAAAACGTAAAAAAAGAAAAGAACGTCAAAAAAAGAGGTGCAACACGAGGACTTCCCAGGAGGTCACCCATCCTAGTACTACTCTCGCCCAAGCACGCTTAACTGCGGTGTTCTGATGGGATCCGGTGCATTAGTGCTGGTATGATAGCACCTGCCAAGTATTGCACGATCAATGCATATATGGCTTCGGCAGCGTGTATAAGTTTTAACATTTGGGGACACGCGAGCGAGGGCCCTGAGGTGGATGGTTTGCTCCGGAAAAGTCGTGGTAAGAGTTAGTTGGATGTCGTGTCGGCGGTACTTGGTTGCGACTAACAAGGACGAAGAAAAACGTAAACAAAGAAAAGAACGTCAAAAAAAGAGGTGCAACACGAGGACTTCCCAGGAGGTCACCCATCCTAGTACTACTCTCGCCCAAGCACGCTTCACTACGGAGTTCTGATGGGATCCGGTGCATTAGTGCTGGTATGATCGCACCTGCCAAGTATTGCACGATCAATGCATATATGGCTTCGGCAGCGTGTATAAGTTTTAACATTTGGGGACACGCGTGCGAGGGCCCTGAGAAAAGAGGTGCAACACGAGGACTTCCAAGGAGGTCACCCATCCTAGTACTACTCTCGCCCAAGCACGCTTAACTGCGGAGTTCTGATGGGATCCGGTGCATTAGTGCTGGTATGATCGCACCTGCCAAGTATCGCACGATCAATGCATATATGGCTTCGGCAGCGTGTATAAGTTTTAACACTTGGGGACACGAGTGCGAGGGCCCTGAGGTGGATGGTTTGGTCCGGAAAAGTCGTGGTAAGAGTTAGTTGGAGGTCGTGTCAGCGGTACTTGGTTGCGACTAACAAGGACGAAGAAAAACGTAAACAAAGAAAAGAACGTCAAAAAAAGAGGTGCAACACGAGGACTTCCCAGGAGGTCACCAATCCTAGTACTACTCTCGCCCAAGCACGCTTAACTTCGGAATTCTGATGGGATCCGGTGCATTAGTGCTGGTATGATCGCACCTGCCAAGTATCGCACGATCAATGCATATATGGCTTCGGCAGCGTGTATAAGTTTTAACACTTGGGGACACGAGTGCGAGGGCCCTAAGGTGGATGGTTTGCTCCGGAAAAGTCGTGGTAAGAGTTAGTTGGAGGTCGTGTCGGCGGTACTTGGTTGCGACTAACAAGGACGAAGAAAAACGTAAAAAAAGAAAAGAACGTCTAAAAAAGAGGTGCAACACGAGGACTTCCGAGGTGGTCACCCATCCTAGTACTACTCTCGCCCAAGCACGCTTAACTGCGGTGTTCTGATGGGATCCGGTGCATTAGTGCTGGTATGATCGCACCTGCCAAGTATCGCACGATCAATGCATATATGGCTTCGGCAGCGTGTATAAGTTTTAACACTTGGGGACACGCGTGCGAGGGCCCTGAGGTGGATGGTTTGCTCCGGAAAAGTCGTGGTAAGAGTTAGTTGGATGTCGTGTCGGCGGTACTTGGTTGCGACTAACAAGGACGAAGAAAAACGTAAAAAAAGAAAAGAACGTCAAAAAAAGAGGTGCAACACGAGGACTTCCCAGGAGGTCACCCATCCTAGTACTACTCTCGCCCAAGCACGCTTAACTGCAGTGTTCTGATGGGATCCGGTGCATTAGTGCTGGTATGATCGCACCTGCCAAGGATCGCACGATCAATGCATATATGGCTTCGGCAGCGTGTATAAGTTTTAACACTTGGGGACACGCGTGCGAGGGCCCTGAGGTAGATGGCTTGCTCCGGAAAAGTCGTGGTAAGAGTTAGTTGGATGTCGTGTCGGCGGTACTTGGTTGCGACTAACAAGGACGAAGAAAAACGTAAAAAAAGAAAAGAACGTCTAAAAAAGAGGTGCAACACGAGGACTTCCTAGGTGGTCACCCATCCTAGTACCACTCTCGCCCAAGCACGCTAAACTGCGGAGTTCTGATGGGATTCGGTGCATTAGTGCTGGTATGATCGCACCTGCCAAGCATCGCACGATCAATGCATATATGGCTTCGGCCGCGTGTATAAGTTTTAACACTTGGGGACACGCGTGCGAGGGCCCTAAGGTGGATGGTTTGCTCCGGAAAAGTCGTGGTAAGAGTTAGTTGGATGTCGTGTCGGCGGTACTTGGTTGCGACTAACAAGGACGAAGAAAAACGTAAAAAAAGAAAAGAACGTCAAAAAAAGAGGTGCAACACGAGGACTTCCCAGGAGGTCACCCATCCTAGTACCACTCTCGCCCAAGCACGCTAAACTGCGGAGTTCTGATGGGATTCGGTGCATTAGTGCTGGTATGATCGCACCTGCCAAGCATCGCACGATCAATGCATATATGGCTTCGGCCGCGTGTATAAGTTTTAACACTTGGGGACACGCGTGCGAGGGCCCTGAGGTGGATGGCTTGCTCCGGAAAAGTCGTGGTAAGAGTTAGTTGGATGTCGTGTCGGCGGTACTTGGTTGCGACTAACAAGGACGAAGAAAAACGTAAAAAAAGAAAAGAACGTCTAAAAAAGAGGTGCAACACGAGGACTTCCCAGGAGGTCACCCATCCTAGTACCACTCTCGCCCAAGCACGCTAAACTGCGGAGTTCTGATGGGATTCGGTGCATTAGTGCTGGTATGATCGCACCTGCCAAGCATCGCACGATCAATGCATATATGGCTTCGGCCGCGTGTATAAGTTTTAACACTTGGGGACACGCGTGCGAGGGCCCTGAGGTGGATGGCTTGCTCCGGAAAAGTCGTGGTAAGAGTTAGTTGGATGTCGTGTCGGCGGTACTTGGTTGCGACTAACAAGGACGAAGAAAAACGTAAAAAAAGAAAAGAACGTCTAAAAAAGAGGTGCAACACGAGGACTTCCTAGGTGGTCACCCATCCTAGTACTACTCTCGCCCAAGCACGCTTAACTGCGGTGTTCTGATGGGATCCGGTGCATTAGTGCTGGTATGATCGCACCTGCCAAGTATCGCACGATCAATGCATATATGGCTTCGGCAGCGTGTATAAGTTTTAACACTTGGGGACACGCGTGCGAGGACCCTGAGGTGGATGGTTTGCTCCGGAAAAGTCGTGGTAAGAGTTAGTTGGATGTCGTGTCGGCGGTACTTGGTTGCGACTAACAAGGACGAAGAAAAACGTAAAAAAAGAAAAGAACGTCTAAAAAAGAGGTGCAACACGAGGACTTCCTAGGTGGTCACCCATCCTAGTACTACTCTCGCCCAAGCACGCTTAACTGCGGTGTTCTGATGGGATCCGGTGCATTAGTGCTGGTATGATCGCACCTGCCAAGTATCGCACGATCAATGCATATATGGCTTCGGCAGCGTGTATAAGTTTTAACACTTGGGGACACGCGTGCGAGGACCCTGAGGTGGATGGTTTGCTCCGGAAAAGTCGTGGTAAGAGTTAGTTGGATGTCGTGTCGGCGGTACTTGGTTGCGACTAACAAGGACGAAGAAAAACTTAAAAAAGAAAAGAACGTCAAAAAAAGAGGTGCAACACGAGGACTTCCCAGGAGGTCACCCATCCTAGTACTACTCTCGCCCAAGCACGCTTAACTGCGGTGTTCTGATGGGATCCGGTGCATTAGTGCTGGTATGATCGCACCTGCCAAGGATCGCACGATCAATGCATATATGGCTTCGGCAGCGTGTCTAAGTTTTAACACTTGGGGACACGCGTGCGAGGGCCCTGAGGTGGATGGTTTGCTCCGGAAAAGTCGTGGTAAGAGTTAGTTGGATGTCGTGTCGGCGGTACTTGGTTGCGACTAACAAGGACGAAGAAAAACGTAAAAAAAGAAAAGAACGTCAAAAAAAGAGGTGCAACACGAGGACTTCCCACGAGGTCACCCATCCTAGTACTACTCTCGCCAGAGCACGCTTAACTGCGGTGTTCTGATGGGATCCGGTGCATTAGTGCTGGTATGATCGCACCTGCCAAGGATCGCACGATCAATGCATATATGGCTTCGGCAGCGTGTATAAGTTTTAACACTTGGGGACACGCGTGCGAGGGCCCTGAGGTGGATGGTTTACTCCGGAAAAGTCGTGGTAAGAGTTAGTTGGATGTCGTGTCGGCGGTACTTGGTTGCGACTAACAAGGACGAAGAAAAACGTAAAAAAAGAAAAGAACGTCAAAAAAAGAGGTGCAACACGAGGACTTCCCAGGAGGTCACCCATTCTAGTACTACTCTCGCCCAAGCACGCTTAACTGCGGTGTTCTCATGGGATCCGATGCATTAGTGCTGGTATGATCGCACCTGCCAAGTATCGCACGATCAATGCATATATGGCTTCGGCAGCGTGTATAAGTTTTAACATTTGGGGACACGCGTGCGAGGGCCCTGAGGTGGATGGTTTGCTCCGGAAAAGTCGTGGTAAGAGTTAGTTGGATGTCGTGTCGGCGGTACTTGGTTGCGACTAACAAGGATGAAGAAAAACGTAAAAAAAGAAAAGAACGTCAAAAAAAGAGGTGCAACACGAGGACTTCCCAGGAGGTCACCCATCCTAGTACTACTCTCGCCCAAGCACGCTTAACTGCGGTGTTCTGATGGGATCCGGTGCATTAGTGCTGGTATGATAGCACCTGCCAAGTATTGCACGATCAATGCATATATGGCTTCGGCAGCGTGTATAAGTTTTAACATTTGGGGACACGCGAGCGAGGGCCCTGAGGTGGATGGTTTGCTCCGGAAAAGTCGTGGTAAGAGTTAGTTGGATGTCGTGTCGGCGGTACTTGGTTGCGACTAACAAGGACGAAGAAAAAACGTAAACAAAGAAAAGAACGTCAAAAAAAGAGGTGCAACACGAGGACTTCCCAGGAGGTCACCCATCCTAGTACTACTCTCGCCCAAGCACGCTTCACTACGGAGTTCTGATGGGATCCGGTGCATTAGTGCTGGTATGATCGCACCTGCCAAGTATTGCACGATCAATGCATATATGGCTTCGGCAGCGTGTATAAGTTTTAACATTTGGGGACACGCGTGCGAGGGCCCTGAGAAAAGAGGTGCAACACGAGGACTTCCAAGGAGGTCACCCATCCTAGTACTACTCTCGCCCAAGCACGCTTAACTGCGGAGTTCTGATGGGATCCGGTGCATTAGTGCTGGTATGATCGCACCTGCCAAGTATCGCACGATCAATGCATATATGGCTTCGGCAGCGTGTATAAGTTTTAACACTTGGGGACACGAGTGCGAGGGCCCTGAGGTGGATGGTTTGGTCCGGAAAAGTCGTGGTAAGAGTTAGTTGGAGGTCGTGTCAGCGGTACTTGGTTGCGACTAACAAGGACGAAGAAAAACGTAAACAAAGAAAAGAACGTCAAAAAAAGAGGTGCAACACGAGGACTTCCCAGGAGGTCACCAATCCTAGTACTACTCTCGCCCAAGCACGCTTAACTTCGGAATTCTGATGGGATCCGGTGCATTAGTGCTGGTATGATCGCACCTGCCAAGTATCGCACGATCAATGCATATATGGCTTCGGCAGCGTGTATAAGTTTTAACACTTGGGGACACGAGTGCGAGGGCCCTAAGGTGGATGGTTTGCTCCGGAAAAGTCGTGGTAAGAGTTAGTTGGAGGTCGTGTCGGCGGTACTTGGTTGCGACTAACAAGGACGAAGAAAAACGTAAAAAAAGAAAAGAACGTCTAAAAAAGAGGTGCAACACGAGGACTTCCGAGGTGGTCACCCATCCTAGTACTACTCTCGCCCAAGCACGCTTAACTGCGGTGTTCTGATGGGATCCGGTGCATTAGTGCTGGTATGATCGCACCTGCCAAGTATCGCACGATCAATGCATATATGGCTTCGGCAGCGTGTATAAGTTTTAACACTTGGGGACACGCGTGCGAGGGCCCTGAGGTGGATGGTTTGCTCCGGAAAAGTCGTGGTAAGAGTTAGTTGGATGTCGTGTCGGCGGTACTTGGTTGCGACTAACAAGGACGAAGAAAAACGTAAAAAAAGAAAAGAACGTCAAAAAAAGAGGTGCAACACGAGGACTTCCCAGGAGGTCACCCATCCTAGTACTACTCTCGCCCAAGCACGCTTAACTGCAGTGTTCTGATGGGATCCGGTGCATTAGTGCTGGTATGATCGCACCTGCCAAGGATCGCACGATCAATGCATATATGGCTTCGGCAGCGTGTATAAGTTTTAACACTTGGGGACACGCGTGCGAGGGCCCTGAGGTAGATGGCTTGCTCCGGAAAAGTCGTGGTAAGAGTTAGTTGGATGTCGTGTCGGCGGTACTTGGTTGCGACTAACAAAGACGAAGAAAAACGTAAAAAAAGAAAAGAACGTCTAAAAAAGAGGTGCAACACGAGGACTTCGCAGGTGGTCACCCATCCTAGTACTACTCTCGCCCAAGCACGCTTAACTGCGGTGTTCTGATGGGATCCGGTGCATTAGTGCTGGTATGATCGCACCTGCCAAGTATCGCACGATCAATGCATATATGGCTTCGGCAGCGTGTATAAGTTTTAACACTTGGGGACACGCGTGCGAGGGCCCTGAGGTGGATGGTTTGCTCCGGAAAAGTCGTGGTAAGAGTTAGTGGGATGTCGTGTCGGCGGTACTTGGTTGCGACTAACAAGGACGAAGAAAAACGTAAAAAAAGAAAAGAACGTCAAAAAAAGAGGTGCAACACGAGGACTTCCCAGGAGGTCACCCATTCTAGTACTACTCTCGCCCAAGCACGCTTAACTGCGGTGTTCTGATGGGATCCGATGCATTAGTGCTGGTATGATCGCACCTGCCAAGTATCGCACGATCAATGCATATATGGCTTCGGCAGCGTGTATAAGTTTTAACATTTGGGGACACGCGTGCGAGGGCCCTGAGGTGGATGGTTTGCTCCGGAAAAGTCGTGGTAAGAGTTAGTTGGATGTCGTGTCGGCGGTACTTGGTTGCGACTAACAAGGACGAAGAAAAACGTAAAAAAAGAAAAGAACGTCTAAAAAAGAGGTGCAACACGAGGACTTCCTAGGTGGTCACCCATCCTAGTACTACTCTCGCCCAAGCACGCTTAACTGCGGTGTTCTGATGGGATCCGGTGCATTAGTGCTGGTATGATCGCACCTGCCAAGTATCGCACGATCAGTGCATATATGGCTTCGGCAGCGTGTATAAGTTTTAACACTTGGGGACACGCGTGCGAGGACCCTGAGGTGGATGGTTTGCTCCGGAAAAGTCGTGGTAAGAGTTAGTTGGATGTCGTGTCGGCGGTACTTGGTTGCGACTAAAGAGGAAGAAGAAAAACGTAAAAAAAGAAAAGAACGTCAAAAAAAGAGGTGCAACACGAGGACTTCCCAAGAGGTCACCCATCCTAGTACTACTCTCGCCCAAGCACGCTTAACTGCGGTGTTCTGATGGGATCCGGTGCCTTAGTGCTGGTATGATCGCACCTGCCAAGTATCGCACGATCAATGCATATATGGCTTCGGCAGCGTGTATAAGTTTTAACACTTGGGGACACGCGTGCGAGGGCCCTGAGGTGGATGGTTTGCTCCGGAAAAGTCGTGGTAAGAGTTAGTTGGATGTCGTGTCGGCGGTACTTGGTTGCGACTAACAAGGACGAAGAAAAACGTAAAAAAAGAAAAGAACGTCAAAAAAAGAGGTGCAACACGAGGACTTCCCAGGAGGTCACCCATCCTAGTACTACTCTCGCCCAAGCACGCTTAACTGCGGTGTTCTGATGGGATCCGGTGCATTAGTGCTGGTATGATCGCACCTGCCAAGTATCGCACGATCAATGCATATATGGCTTCGGCAGCGTGTATAAGTTTTAACACTTGGGGACACGCGTGCGAGGGCCCTGAGGTGGATGGCTTGCTCCGGAAAAGTCGTGGTAAGAGTTAGTTGGATGTCGTGTCGGCGGTACTTGGTTGCGACTAACAAGGACGAAGAAAAACGTAAAAAAAGAAAAGAACGTCAAAAAAAGAGGTGCAACACGAGGACTTCCCACGAGGTCACCCATCCTAGTACTTCTCTCGCCCAAGTGATAACAGTTGAAAAACTGTTATTTTCATGCTTAAAAGTGATACTAAAAGCAACCTTTAGACTTAGAAACTAGCTTGAAATCATGCATTTTGTTTATATTTTCAGAAATAAGAGAGCTGGACAGGTTTATGCTTGATTTGAGTGTTTTTGTGCAGGTTTTAAGGTGAATTTGGTGAAAGAAGTAAAGAATGAGAGAGAGGACATTAGAAAAGACAAGGAAGAGTGCAAAAAGAGAAGTCGAAGGCACCGCTCAGCGGCAAACTACCGCTGAGCGGCACTCAAGAGGTGACGTTGGAACCGCTGAGGGGCAAATGGCCGCTGAGGGGAAGAAAGAAGACGCGTAACCACCGCTGAGCGGTAAATGGCGCTGAGCGGCACTTTTTGGGCTTGGGCTTTTGTAATCTTTTGTAACTCTAGATTAGTATATAAGGGCTTGCACGTCCTTTAGTTAGAGATCTTTGGCAGAAACGAAGCAAACACTCTCTCTTCCACCCCTTGGGGTAGATTGGGAGATGGTGACAGCTCTCCTCTTCTCTTTCACGGGTTTTTCTATCTCTTTCATACTTTCATTGTTATTCATCTAGGTTCACCATGAATATGGTGAACTAAACCTTGTATGTTCGTTGGGGAATCAAAGTAATCTCTTGAAGCTCTCATATATGGATTTGTTGAGTACATCTTTGAATTAAGACATATGCTTTCTTTCATCGTTAGTTAGGGTTTTTCCTCTTTGCTCAATGCTTGCATTGTTTAACTCATTCTAATGCATGATTATTGGTTTTGTCGATACGGACACGTACGGGGAAGTCTAGATCCGGGGAATTTCTCCCAATATTATACTGACAATATTCTATTGGTTTCCTTTAAGCTCCTGCACTCATGAACTAATCATTAGGAATGCTAGGAATTGTATGAACTATTTGATTAGGGAGAAGCCATCTAGAATGGTACATTAGAGAGTGGCATTAACAATGATGATTTGAATGTTGAATTCCTAAAATATATGAGAGTGGATGAGATGAAATTGACCCCCAACAACATATTCATTCATATATTCCATTGAAAGTGTTTATCTTTTGTCTTTGCCATTGATCAAAATTCATGCATACATGTTTATTTTCTGTCTTGCATTTTAAACTCAAATATTTCGTTTGTAAGTCTTAGTTAATCAAGAAACCACATAACTAAACTAGGCCGTGAGTCCTTTGGGAAGAACGATACTTGGTCTTACCAAGTTTTATTACTTGAACGATTCGGTCATACTTGCCGATTGTGAAACAAGTTTGTGACATCATATTTTGGTGCTTACAAATTTGTCCATCACCAAGCATGCTTAACTGCGGAGTTCTGATGGGATTCGGCGCATTAGTGCTGGTATGATCGCACCTGCCAAGTGTCACACGATCAATGCATATATGGTTTCGGCAGCGTGTATAAGTTTTAACACTTGGGGACACGCGTGCGAGGGCCCTGAGGTGGATGGATTGCTCCGGAAAAGTCGTGGTTAGAGTTAGTTGGATGTCGTGTCGGCGGTACTTGGTTGCGACTAACAAGGACGAAGAAAAACGTAAAAAAAGAAAAGAACGTCAAAAAAAGAGGTGCAACACGAGGACTTCCCACGAGGTCACCCATCCTAGTACTACTCTCGACCAAGCACGCTTAACTGCGGAGTTCTGATGGCATTCGGTGCATTAGTGCTGGTATGATCGCACCTGCCAAGCATCGCACGATCAATGCATATATGGCTTCGGCAGCGTGTATAAGTTTTAACACTTGGGGACACGCGTGCGAGGGCCCTGAGAAAAGAGGTGCAACACGAGGACTTCCCAGGAGGTCACCCATCCTAGTATTACTCTCGCCCAAGCACGATTAACTGCGGAGTTCTGATGGGATCCGGTGCATTAGTGCTGGTATGATCGCACCTGCCAAGTATCGCACGATCAATGCATATATGGCTTCGGCAGCGTGTATAAGTTTTAACACTTGGGGACACGCGTGCGAGGGCCCTGAGAAAAGAGGTGCAACACGAGGACTTCCCAGGAGGTCACCCATCCTAGTATTACTCTCGCCCAAGCACGATTAACTGCGGAGTTCTGATGGGATCCGGTGCATTAGTGCTGGTATGATCGCACCTGCCAAGTATCGCACGATCAATGCATATATGGCTTCGGCAGCGTGTATAAGTTTTAACACTTGGGGACACGCGTGCGAGGGCCCTGAGAAAAGAGGTGCAACACGAGGACTTCCGAGGAGGTCACCCATCCTAGTACTACTCTCGCCCAAGCACGCTTAACTGCGGAGTTCTGATGGGATCCGAAAAAGAGGTGCAACACGAGGACTTCCCAGGAGGTCACCCATCCTAGTATTACTCTCGCCCAAGCACGCTTAACTGCGGAGTTCTGATGGGATCCGAAAAAGAGGTGCAACACGAGGACTTCCCAGGAGGTCACCCATCCTAGTATTATTCTCGCCCAAGCTCGCTTAACTGCGGAGTTCTGATGGGATCCGGTGCATTAGTGCTGGTATGATCGCACCTGCCAAGTATCGCACGATCAATGCACATATGGCTTCGGCAGCGTGTATAAGTTTTAACACTTGGGGACACGCGTGCGAGGGCCCTGAGAAAAGAGGTGCAACACGAGGACTTCCCAGGTGGACACCCATCCTAGTACTACTCTCGTCCAAGCACGCTTAACTGCGGTGTTCTGATGGGATCCGGTGCATTAGTGCTGGTATGATCGCACCTGCCAAGCATCGCACGATCAATGCATATATGGCTTCGGCAGCGTGTATAAGTTTTAATACTTGGGGACACGCGTGCGAGGGCCCTGAGGTGGATGGTTTGCTCCGGAAAAGTCGTGGTAAGAGTTAGTTGGATGTCGTGTCGGCGGTACTTGGTTGCGACTAACCAGGACGAAGAAAAACGTAAAAAAAGAAAAGAACGTCAAAAAAAGAGGTGCAACACGAGGACTTCCCAGGAGGTCACCCATCCTAGTATTACTCTCGCACAAGCACGCTTAACTGCGGAGTTCTGATGGGATCCGGTGCATTAGTGCTGGTATGATCGCACCTGCCAAGTATCGCACGATCAATGCATATATGGCTTCGGCAGCGTGTATAAGTTTTAACATTTGGGGACACGCGTGCGAGGGCCCTGAGAAAAGAGGTGCAACACGAGGACTTCCCAGGAGGTCACCCATCCTAGTACTACTCTCGCCCAAGCACGCTTAACTACGAACTTCTGATGGGATTCGGTGCATTAGTGCTGGTATGATCGCACCTGCCAAGCATCGCACGATCAATGCATATATGGCTTCGGCAGCGTGTATAAGTTTTAACACTGGGGGACACGCGTGCGAGGGCCCTGAGGTGGATGGCTTGCTCCGGAAAAGTCGTGGTAAGAGTTAGTTGGATGTCGTGTCGGCGGTACTTGGTTGCGACTAACAAGGACGAAGAAAAACGTAAAAAAAGAAAAGAACGTCAAAAAAAGAGGTGCAACACGAGGACTTCTCAGGAGGTCACCCATCCTAGTACTACTCTCGCCCAAGCACGCTTAACTGCGGAGTTCTGATGGGATCCGGTGCATTAGTACTGGTATGATCGCACCTAGTCAAGGATCGCACGATCAATGCATATATGGCTTCGGCAGCGTGTATAAGTTTTAACACTTGGGGACACGCGTGCAAGGGCCCTGAGGTGGATGGTTTGCTCCGGAAAAGTCGTGGTAAGAGTTAGTTGGATGTCGTGTCGGCGGTACTTGGTTGCTTCTAACAAGGACGAAGAAAAACGTAAAAAAAGAAAAGAACGTCAAAAAAATAGGTGCAACACGAGGACTTCCCAGGAGGTCACCCATCCTAGTACTACTCTCGCCCAAGCACGCTTCACTGCGGAGTTCTGATGGGATCCGGTGCATAAGTGCTGGTATGGTAGCACCTGCCAAGTATTGCACGATCAATGCATATATGGCTTCGGCAGCGTGTATAAGTTTTAACACTTGGGGACACGCGTGCGAGGGCCCTGAGAAAAGAGGTGCAACACGAGGACTTCCGAGGAGGTCACCCATCCTAGTACTACTCTCGCCCAAGCACGCTTAACTGCGGAGTTCTGATGGGATCCGGTGCATTAGTGCTGGTATGATCGCACCTGCCTAGCATCGCACGATCAATGCGTATATGGCTTCGGCAGCGTGTATAAGTTTTAACACTTGGGGACACGAGTGCGAGGGCCCTGAGGTGGATGGTTTGCTCCGGAAAATTCGTGGTAAGAGTTAGTTGGATGTCGTGTCGGCGGTACTTGGTTGCGACTAACAAGGACGAAGAAAAACGTAAAAAAAGAAAAGAACGTCAAAAAAAGAGGTACAACACGAGGACTTCCCAGGAGGTCACCAATCCTAGTACTACTCTCGCCCAAGCACGCTTAACTGCGGAGTTCTGATGGGATCCGGTGCATTAGTGCTGGTATGATCGCACCTGCCAAGTATCGCACGATCAATGCATATATGGCTTCGGCAGCGTGTATAAGTTTTAACACTTGGGGACACGAGTGGGAGGGCCCTGAGGTGGATGGTTTGCTCCGGAAAAGTCGTGGTAAGAGTTAGTTGGATGTCGTGTCGGTGGTACTTGGTTCCGACTAACAAGGACGAAGAAAAACGTAAAAAAAGAAAAGAACGTCAAAAAAAGAGGTGTAACACGAGGACTTCCCAGGAGGTCACCCATCCTAGTACTACTCTCGACCAAGCACGCTTAACTGCGGAGTTCTGATGGGATCCGATGCATTAGTGCTGGTATGATCGCACCTGCCAAGTATCGCACGATCAATGCATATATGGCTTCGGCAGCGTGTATAAGTTTCAGCGTGTATAAGTTTTAACACTTGGGGACACGCGTGCGAGGGCCCTGAGAAAAGAGGTGCAACACGAGGACTTCCCAGGAGGTCACCCATCCTAGTACTACTCTCACCCAAGCACGCTTAACTGCGGAGTTCTGATGGGATCCGGTGCATTAGTACTGGTATGATCGCACCTGCCAAGGATCGCACGATCAATGCATATATGGCTTCGGCAGCGTGTATAAGTTTTAACACTTGGGGACACGCGTGCGAGGGCCCTGAGGTGGATTGTTTGCTCCGGAAAAGTCGTGGTAAGAGTTAGTTGGATGTCGTGTCGGCGGTACTTGGTTGCGACTAACAAGGACGAAGAAAAACGTAAAAAAAGAAAAGAACGTCTAAAAAAGAGGTGCAACACGAGGACTTCGCAGGTGGTCACCCATCCTAGTACTACTCTCGCCCAAGCACGCTTAACTGCGGAGTTCTGATGGGATTCGGTGCATTAGTGCTGGTATGATCGCACCTGCCAAGCATCGCACCATCAATGCATATATGGCTTCGGCAGCGTGTATAAGTTTTAACACTTGGGGACACGCGTGCGAGGGCCCTGAGGTGGATGGCTTGCTCCGGAAAAGTCGTGGTAAGAGTTAGTTGGATGTCGTGTCGGCGGTACTTGGTTGCGACTAACAAGGACGAAGAAAAACGTAAAAAAAGAAAAGAACGTCTAAAAAAGAGGTGCAACACGAGGACTTCGCAGGTGGTCACCCATCCTAGTACTACTCTCGCCCAAGCACGCTTAACTGCGGTGTTCTGATGGGATCCGGTGCATTAGTGCTGGTATGATCGCACCTGCCAAGCATCGCACGATCAATGCATATATGGCTTCGGCAGCGTGTATAAGTTTTAACACTTGGGGACACGAGTGGGAGGGCCCTGAGGTGGATGGTTTGCTCCGGAAAAGTCGTGGTAAGAGTTAGTTGGATGTCGTGTCGGCGGTACTTGGTTCCGACTAACAAGGACGAAGAAAAACGTAAAAAAGAAAAGAACGTCAAAAAAAGAGGTGTAACACGAGGACTTCCCAGGAGGTCACCCATCCTAGTACTACTCTCGACCAAGCACGCTTAACTGCGGAGTTCTGATGGGATCCGATGCATTAGTGCTGGTATGATCGCACCTGCCAAGTATCGCACGATCAATGCATATATGGCTTCGGCAGCGTGTATAAGTTTCAGCGTGTATAAGTTTTAACACTTGGGGACACGCGTGCGAGGGCCCTGAGAAAAGAGGTGCAACACGAGGACTTCCCAGGAGGTCACCCATCCTAGTACTACTCTCGCCCAAGCACGCTTAACTGCGGAGTTCTGATGGGATCCGGTGCATTAGTACTGGTATGATCGCACCTGCCAAGCATCGCACGATCAATGCATATATGGCTTCGGCAGCGTGTATAAGTTTTAACACTTGGGGACACGCGTGCGAGGGCCCTGAGGTGGATTGTTTGCTCCGGAAAAGTCGTGGTAAGAGTTAGTTGGATGTCGTGTCGGCGGTACTTGGTTGCGACTAACAAGGACGAAGAAAAACGTAAAAAAAGAAAAGAACGTCTAAAAAAGAGGTGCAACACGAGGACTTCGCAGGTGGTCACCCATCCTAGTACTACTCTCGCCCAAGCACGCTTAACTGCGGAGTTCTGATGGGATTCGGTGCATTAGTGCTGGTATGATCGCACCTGCCAAGCATCGCACCATCAATGCATATATGGCTTCGGCAGCGTGTATAAGTTTTAACACTTGGGGACACGCGTGCGAGGGCCCTGAGGTGGATGGCTTGCTCCGGAAAAGTCGTGGTAAGAGTTAGTTGGATGTCGTGTCGGCGGTACTTGGTTGCGACTAACAAGGACGAAGAAAAACGTAAAAAAGAAAAGAACGTCTAAAAAAGAGGTGCAACACGAGGACTTCGCAGGTGGTCACCCATCCTAGTACTACTCTCGCCCAAGCACGCTTAACTGCGGTGTTCTGATGGGATCCGGTGCATTAGTGCTGGTATGATCGCACCTGCCAAGCATCGCACGATCAATGCATATATGGCTTCGGCAGCGTGTATAAATTTTAACACTTGGGGACACGCGTGCGAGGGCCCTGAGGTGGATGGTTTGCTCCGGAAAAGTCGTGGTAAGAGTTAGTTGGATGTCGTGTCGGCGGTACTTGGTTGCGACTAACAAGGACGAAGAAAAACGTAAAAAAAGAAAAGAACGTCAAAAAAAGAGGTGCAACACGAGGACTTCCCAGGAGGTCACCCATCCTAGTACTACTCTCGCCCAAGCACGCTTAACTGCGGAGTTCTGATGGGATCCGAAAAAGAGGTGCAACACGAGGACTTCCCAGGAGGTCACCCATCCTAGTATTACTCTCGCCCAAGCACGCTTAACTGCGGAGTTCTGATGGGATCCGGTGCATTAGTGCTGGTATGATCGCACCTGCCAAGCATCGCACGATCAATGCATATATGGCTTCGGCAGCGTGTATAAGTTTTAACATTTGTGGACACGCGTGCGAGGGCCCTGAGAAAAGAGGTGCAACACGAGGACTTCCAAGGAGGTCACCCATCCTAGTACTACTCTCGCCCAAGCACGCTTAACTGCGAAGTTCTGATGGGATTCGGTGCATTAGTGCTGGTATGATCGCACCTGCCAAGCATCGCACGATCAATGCATATATGGCTTCGGCAGCGTGTATAAGTTTTAACACTTGGGGACACGCGTGCGAGGGCCCTGAGGTCGATGGCTTGCTCCGGAAAAGTCGTGGTAAGAGTTAGTTGGATGTCGTGTCGACGGTACTTGGTTGCGACTAACAAGGACGAAGAAAAACATAAAAAAAAGAAAAGAACGTCAAAAAAAGAGGTGCAACACGAGGACTTCCCAGGAGGTCACCAATCCTAGTACTACTCTCGCCCAAGCACGCTTAACTGCGGAGTTCTGATGGGATCCGGTGCATTAGTGCTGGTATGATCGCACCTGCCAAGTATCGCACAATCAATGCATATATGGCTTCGGCAGCGTGTATAAGTTTTAACACTTGGGGACACGCGTGCGAGGGCCCTGAGAAAAGAGGTGCAACACGAGGACCACCCAGGAGGTCACCCATCCTAGTATTACTCTCGCCCAAGCACGATTAACTGCGGAGTTCTGATGGGATCCGGTGCATTAGTGCTGGTATGATCGCACCTCCCAAGTATTGCACGATCAATGCATATATGGCTTCGGCAGTGTGTATAAGTTTTAACACTTGGGGACACGCGTGCGAGGGCCCTGAGAAAAGAGGTGCAACACGAGGACTTCCCAGGAGGTCACCCATCCTAGTACTACTCTCGCCCAAGCACGCTTAACTGCGGAGTTCTGATGGGATCCGAAAAAGCACGCTTAACTGCGGAGTTCTGATGGGATCCGGTGCATTAGTGCTGGTATGATCGCACCTGCCAAGTATCGCACGATCAATGCACATATGGCTTCGGCAGGGACACACGTGCGAGGGCCCTGAGAAAAGAGGTGCAACACGAGGACTTCCCAGGTGGACACCCATCCTAGTACTACTCTCGCCCTAGCACGCTTAACTGCGGTGTTCTGATGGGATCCGGTGCATTAGTGCTGGTATGATCGCACCTGCCAAGCATCGCACGATCAATGCATATATGGCTTCGGCAGCGTGTATAAGTTTTAACACTTGGGGACACGCGTGCGAGGGCCCTGAGGTGGATGGTTTGCTCCGGAAAAGTCGTGGTAAGAGTTAGTTGGATGTCGTGTCGGCGGTACTTGGTTGCTTACTAACAAGGACGAAGAAAAACGTAAAAAAGAAAAGAACGTCAAAAAAATAGGTGCAACACGAGGACTTCCCAGGAGGTCACCCATCCTAGTACTACTCTCGCCCAAGCACGCTTCACTGCGGAGTTCTGATGGGATCCGGTGCATAAGTGCTGGTATGGTAGCACCTGCCAAGTATCGCACGATCAATGCATATATGGCTTCGGCAGCGTGTATAAGTTTTAACACTTGGGGACACGCGTGCGAGGGCCCTGAGAAAAGAGGTGCAACACGAGGACTTCCGAGGAGGTCACCCATCCTAGTACTACTCTCGCCCAAGCACGCTTAACTGCGGAGTTCTGATGGGATCCGGTGCATTAGTGCTGGTATGATCGCACCTGCCAAGCATCGCACGATCAATGCGTATATGGCTTCGGCAGCGTGTATAAGTTTTAACACTTGGGGACACGAGTGCGAGGGCCCTGAGGTGGATGGTTTGCTCCGGAAAATTCGTGGTAAGAGTTAGTTGGATGTCGTGTCGGCGGTACTTGGTTGCGACTAACAAGGACGAAGAAAAACGTAAAAAAAGAAAAGAACGTCAAAAAAAGAGGTGCAACACGAGGACTTCCCAGGAGGTCACCAATCCTAGTACTACTCTCGCCCAAGCACGCTTAACTGCGGAGTTCTGATGGGATCCGGTGCATTAGTGCTGGTATGATCGCACCTGCCAAGTATCGCACGATCAATGCATATATGGCTTCGGCAGCGTGTATAAGTTTTAACACTTGGGGACACGAGTGGGAGGGCCCTGAGGTGGATGGTTTGCTCCGGAAAAGTCGTGGTAAGAGTTAGTTGGATGTCGTGTCGGCGGTACTTGGTTCCGACTAACAAGGACGAAGAAAAACGTAAAAAAAGAAAAGAACGTCAAAAAAAGAGGTGTAACACGAGGACTTCCCAGGAGGTCACCCATCCTAGTACTACTCTCGACCAAGCACGCTTAACTGCGGAGTTCTGATGGGATCCGATGCATTAGTGCTGGTATGATCGCACCTGCCAAGTATCGCACGATCAATGCATATATGGCTTCGGCAGCGTGTATAAGTTTCAGCGTGTATAAGTTTTCACACTTGGGGACACGCGTGCGAGGGCCCTGAGAAAAGAGGTGCAACACGAGGACTTCCCAGGAGGTCACCCATCCTAGTACTACTCTCGCCCAAGCACGCTTAACTGCGGAGTTCTGATGGGATCCGGTGCATTAGTACTGGTATGATCGCACCTGCCAAGGATCGCACGATCAATGCATATATGGCTTCGGCAGCGTGTATAAGTTTTAACACTTGGGGACACGCGTGCGAGGGCCCTGAGGTGGATGGTTTGCTCCGGAAAAGTCGTGGTAAGAGTTAGTTGGATGTCGTGTCGGCGGTACTTGGTTGCGACTAACAAGGACGAAGAAAAACGTAAAAAAAGAAAAGAACGTCAAAAAAAGAGGTGCAACACGAGGACTTCCCACGAGGTCACCCATCCTAGTACTACTCTCGCCTAAGCACGCTTAACTGCGGAGTTCTGATGGGATCCGGTGCATTAGTGCTGGTATGATCGCACCTGCCAAGTATCGCACGATCAATGCATATATGGCTTCGGCAGCGTGTATAAGTTTTAACACTTGGGGACACGAGTGGGACGGCCCTGAGGTGGATGGTTTGCTCCGGAAAAGTCGTGGTAAGAGTTAGTTGGATGTCGTGTCGGCGGTACTTGGTTGCGACTAACAAGGACGAAGAAAAACGTAAAAAAAGAAAAGAACGTCAAAAAAAGAGGTGCAACACGAGGACTTCCCACGAGGTCACCCATCCTAGTACTACTCTCGCCTAAGCACGCTTAACTGCGGAGTTCTGATGGGATCCGGTGCATTAGTGCTGGTATGATCGCACCTGCCAAGTATCGCACGATCAATGCATATATGGCTTCGGCAGCGTGTATAAGTTTTAACACTTGGGGACACGAGTGGGACGGCCCTGAGGTGGATGGTTTGCTCCGGAAAAGTCGTGGTAAGAGTTAGTTGGATGTCGTGTCGGCGGTACTTGGTTCCGACTAACAAGGACGAAGAAAAACGTAAAAAAAGAAAAGAACGTCAAAAAAAGAGGTGTAACACGAGGACTTCCCAGGAGGTCACCCATCCTAGTACTACTCTCGACCAAGCACGCTTAACTGCGGAGTTCTGATGGGATCCGGTGCATTAGTGCTGGTATGATCGCACATGCCAAGTATCACACGATCAATGCATATATGCCTTCGGCAGCGTGTATAAGTTTTAACACTTGGGGACATGCGTGCGAGGGCCACGTCAAAAAAAGAGGTGCAACACGAGGACTGCCCAGGAGGTCACCCATCCTAGTACTACTCTCACCCAAGCACGCTTAACTGCGGAGTTCTGATGGGATCCGGTGCATTAGTGCTGGTATGATTGCACCTGCCAAGCATCGCACGATCAATGCATATATTGCTTCGGCAGCGTGCATAAGTTTTAACACTTGGGGACACGCGTGCGAGGGCCCTGAGGTGGATGGTTTCGTACGGAAAAGGCGTGGTAAGAGTTAGTTAGATGTCGTGTCGGCGGTACTTGGTTGCGACTAACAAGGACGAAGAAAAACGTTAAAAAAGAAAAGAACGTCAAAAAAAGAGGTGGAACACGAGGACTTTCGAGGAGGTCACCCATCCTAGTACTACTCTCGCCCAAGCACGCTTAACTGCGGAGTTCTGATGGGATCCGGTGCATTAGTACTGGTATGATCGCACCTGTCAAGGATCGCACGATCAATGCATATATGGCTTCGGCAGCGTGTATAAGTTTTAACACTTGGGGACACGCGTGCAAGGGCCCTGAGGTGGATGGTTTGCTCCGGAAAAGTCGTGGTAAGAGTTAGTTGGATGTCGTGTCGGCGGTACTTGGTTGCTTCTAACAAGGACGAAGAAAAACGTAAAAAAAGAAAAGAACGTCAAAAAAATAGGTGCAACACGAGGACTTCCCAGGAGGTCACCCATCCTAGTACTACTCTCGCCCAAGCACGCTTCACTGCGGAGTTCTGATGGGATCCGGTGCATAAGTGCTGGTATGGTAGCACCTGCCAAGTATCGCACGATCAATGCATATATGGCTTCGGCAGCGTGTATAAGTTTTAACACTTGGGGACACGCGTGCGAGGGCCCTGAGAAAAGAGGTGCAACACGAGGACTTCCCAGGAGGTCACCCATCCTAGTACTACTCTCGCCCAAGCACGCTTAACTGCGGAGTTCTGATGGGATTCGGTGCATTAGTGCTGTTATGATCGCACCTGCCAAGCATCGCACGATCAATGCATATATGGCTTCGGCAGCGTGTATAAGTTTTAACACTTGGGGACACGCGTGCGAGGGCCCTGAGGTGGATGGCTTGCTCCGGAAAAGTCGTGGTAAGAGTTAGTTGGATGTCGTGTCGGCGGTACTTGGTTGCGACTAACAAGGACGAAGAAAAACGTAAAAAAAGAAAAGAACGTCAAAAAAAGAGGTGCAACACGAGGACTTCCCAGGAGGTCACCCATCCTAGTACTACTCTCGCCCAAGCACGCTTAACTGCGGAGTTCTGATGGGATTCGGTGCATAAGTGCTGGTATGATCGCACCTGCCAAGTATCGCACGGTGAATGCATATATGGCTTCGGCAGCGTGTATAAGTTTTAACACTTGGGGACACGCGTGCGAGGGCCCTGAGGTGGATTGCTTGCTCCGGAAAAGTCGTGGTAAGAGTTAGTTGGATGTCGTGTCGGCGGTACTTGGTTGAGACTAACAAGGACGAAGAAAAACGTAAAAAAAGAAAAGAACGTCAAAAAAAGAGGTGCAACACGAGGACTTCCCAGGAGGTCACCAATCCTAGTACTACTCTCGCCCAAGCACGCTTAACTGCGGAGTTCTGATGGGATCCGGTGCATTAGTGCTGGTATGATCGCACCTGCCAAGTATCGCACGATCAATGCATATATGGCTTCGGCAGCGTGTATAAGTTTTAACACTTGGGGACACGAGTGGGAGGGCCCTGAGGTGTATGGTTTGCTCCGGAAAAGTCGTGGTAAGAGTTAGTTGGATGTCGTGTCGGCGGTACTTGGTTCCGACTAACAAGGACGAAGAAAAACGTAAAAAAAGAAAAGAACGTCAAAAAAAGAGGTGTAACACGAGGACTTCCCAGGAGGTCACCCATCCTAGTACTACTCTCGACCAAGCACGCTTAACTGCGGAGTTCTGATGGGATCCGATGCATTAGTGCTGGTATGATCGCACCTGCCAAGTATCGCACGATCAATGCATATATGGCTTCGGCAGCGTGTATAAGTTTCAGCGTGTATAAGTTTTCACACTTGGGGACACGCGTGCGAGGGCCCTGAGAAAAGAGGTGCAACACGAGGACTTCCCAGGAGGTCACCCATCCTAGTACTACTCTCGCCCAAGCACGCTTAACTGCGGAGTTCTGATGGGATCCGGTGCATTAGTACTGGTATGATCGCACCTGCCAAGGATCGCACGATCAATGCATATATGGCTTCGGCAGCGTGTATAAGTTTTAACACTTGGGGACACGAGTGGGACGGCCCTGAGGTGGATGGTTTGCTCCGGAAAAGTCGTGGTAAGAGTTAGTTGGATGTCGTGTCGGCGGTACTTGGTTCCGACTAACAAGGACGAAGAAAAACGTAAAAAAAGAAAAGAACGTCAAAAAAAGAGGTGTAACACGAGGACTTCCCAGGAGGTCACCCATCCTAGTACTACTCTCGACCAAGCACGCTTAACTGCGGAGTTCTGATGGGATCCGGTGCATTAGTGCTGGTATGATCGCACCTGCCAAGTATCGCACGATCAATGCATATATGCCTTCGGCAGCGTGTATAAGTTTTAACACTTGGGGACATGCGTGCGAGGGCCACGTCAAAAAAAGAGGTGCAACACGAGGACTGCCCAGGAGGTCACCCATCCTAGTACTACTCTCACCCAAGCACGCTTAACTGCGGAGTTCTGATGGGATCCGGTGCATTAGTGCTGGTATGATTGCACCTGCCAAGCATCGCACGATCAATGCATATATTGCTTCGGCAGCGTGTATAAGTTTTAACACTTGGGGACACGCGTGCGAGGGCCCTGAGGTGGATGGTTTCGTACGGAAAAGTCGTGGTAAGAGTTAGTTAGATGTCGTGTCGGCGGTACTTGGTTGCGACTAACAAGGACGAAGAAAAACGTTAAAAAAGAAAAGAACGTCAAAAAAAGAGGTGGAACACGAGGACTTTCGAGGAGGTCACCCATCCTAGTACTACTCTCGCCCAAGCACGCTTAACTGCGGAGTTCTGATGGGATCCGGTGCATTAGTACTGGTATGATCGCACCTGTCAAGGATCGCACGATCAATGCATATATGGCTTCGGCAGCGTGTATAAGTTTTAACACTTGGGGACACGCGTGCAAGGGCCCTGAGGTGGATGGTTTGCTCCGGAAAAGTCGTGGTAAGAGTTAGTTGGATGTCGTGTCGGCGGTACTTGGTTGCGACTAACAAGGACGAAGAAAAACGTAAAAAAAGAAAAGAACGTCAAAAAAAGAGGTGCAACACGAGGACTTCCCAGGAGGTCACCCATCCTAGTACTACTCTCGCCGAAGCACGTTTAACTGCGGAGTTCTGATGGGATCCGGTGCATTAGTACTGGTATGATCGCACCTGCCGAGGATCGCACGATCAATGCATATATGGCTTCGGCAGCGTGTATAAGTTTTAACACTTGGGGACACATGTGCAAGGGCCCTGAGGTGGATGGTTTGCTACGGAAAAGTCGTGGTAAGAGTTAGTTGGATGTCGTGTCGGCGGTACTTGGTTGCGACTAACAAGGACGAAGAAAAACGTAAAAAAAGAAAACAACGTCAAAAAAAGAGGTGCAACACGAGGACTTCCCAGGAGGTCACCAATCCTAGTACTACTCTCGCCCAAGCACGCTTAACTGCGGAGTTCTGATGGGATCCGGTGCATTAGTGCTGGTATGATCGCACCTGCCAAGTATCGCACGATCAATGCATATATGGCTTCGGCAGCGTGTATAAGTTTTAACACTTGGGGACACGCGTGCGAGGGCCCTGAGGTGGATGGTTTACTCCGGAAAAGTCGTGGTAAGAGTTAGTTGGAAGTCGTGTCGGCGGTACTTGGTTGCGACTAACAAGGACGAAGAAAAACGTAAAAAAAGAAAAGAACGTCAAAAAAAGAGGTGCAACACGAGGACTTCCTAGGAGGTCACCCATCCTCCTAGGAAGTGTAAAAGTTTTAACACTTGGGGACACGCGTGCGAGGGCCCTGAGGTGGATGGTTTACTCCGGAAAAGTCGTGGTAAGAGTTAGTTGGATGTCGTGTCGGCGGTACTTGGTTGCGACTAACAAGGACGAAGAAAAACGTAAAAAAAGAAAAGAACGTCAAAAAAAGAGGTGCAACACGAGGACTTCCTAGGAGGTCACCCATCCTAGTACTACTCTCGCCCAAGCACGCTTAACTGCGGAGTTCTGATGGGATCCGGTGCATTAGTGCTGGTATGATCGCACCTGCCAAGTATCGCACGATCAATGCATATATGGCTTCGGCAGCGTGTATAAGTTTTAACACTTGGGGACACGCGTGCGAGGGCCCTCAGAAAAGAGGTGCAACACGAGGACTTCCCAGGAGGTCACCCATCCTAGTACTACTCTCGCCCAAGCACGCTTAACTGCGAAGTTCTGATGGGATTCGGTGCATTAGTGCTGGTATGATCGCACCTGCCAAGCATCGCACGATCAATGCATATATGGCTTCGGCAGCGTGTATAAGTTTTAACACTTGGGGACACGCGTGCGAGGGCCCTGAGGTTGATGGCTTGCTCCGGAAAAGTCGTGGTAAGAGTTAGTTGGATGTCGTGTCGGCGGTACTTGGTTGCGACTAAAAAGGACGAAGAAAAACGTAAAAAAAGAAAAGAACGTCAAAAAAAGAGGTGCAACACGAGGACTTCCTAGGAGGTCACCCATCCTAGTACTACTCTCGCCCAAGCACGCTTAACTACGGAGTTCTGATGGGATCCGGTGCATTAGTACTGGTATGATCGCACCTGCCGAGGATCGCACGATCAATGCATATATGGCTTCGGCAGCGTGTATAAGTTTTAACACTTGGGGACACATGTGCAAGGGCCCTGAGGTGGATGGTTTGCTCCGGAAAAGTCGTGGTAAGAGTTAGTTGGATGTCGTGTCAGCGGTACTTGGTTGCGACTAACAAGGACGAAGAAAAACGTAAAAAAAGAAAACAACGTCAAAAAAATAGGTGCAACACGAGAACTTCCCAGGAGGTCACCCATCCTAGTACTACTCTCGCCCAAGCACGCTTAACTGCGACGTTCTGATGGGATTCGGTGCATAAGTGCTGGTATGATCGCACCTGCCAAGTATCGCACGGTTAATGCATATATGGCTTCGGCAGCGTGTATAAGTTTTAACACTTGGGGACACGCGTGCGAGGGCCCTGAGGTGGATGGCTTGCTCCGGAAAAGTCGTGGTAAGAGTTAGTTGGATGTCGTGTCGGCGGTACTTGGTTGCGACTAACAAGGACGAAGAAAAACGTAAAAAAAGAAAAGAACGTCAAAAAAAGAGGTGCAACACGAGGACTTCCTAGGAGGTCACCCATCCTAGTACTACTCTCGCCCAAGCACGCTTAACTACGGAGTTCTGATGGGATCCGGTGCATTAGTACTGGTATGATCGCACCTGCCGAGGATCGCACGATCAATGCATATATGGCTTCGGCAGCGTGTATAAGTTTTAACACTTGGGGACACATGTGCAAGGGCCCTGAGGTGGATGGTTTGCTCCGGAAAAGTCGTGGTAAGAGTTAGTTGGATGTCGTGTCAGCGGTACTTGGTTGCGACTAACAAGGACGAAGAAAAACGTAAAAAAAGAAAACAACGTCAAAAAAATAGGTGCAACACGAGGACTTCCCAGGAGGTCACCCATCCTAGTACTACTCTCGCCCAAGCACGCTTAACTGCGACGTTCTGATGGGATTCGGTGCATAAGTGCTGGTATGATCGCACCTGCCAAGTATCGCACGGTTAATGCATATATGGCTTCGGCAGCGTGTATAAGTTTTAACACTTGGGGACACGCGTGCGAGGGCCCTGAGGTGGATGGCTTGCTCCGGAAAAGTCGTGGTAAGAGTTAGTTGGATGTCGTGTCGGCGGTACTTGGTTGCGACTAACAAGGACGAAGAAAAACGTAAAAAAAGAAAAGAACGTCAAAAAAAGAGGTGCAACACGAGGACTTCCTAGGAGGTCACCCATCCTAGTACTACTCTCGCCCAAGCACGCTTAACTACGGAGTTCTGATGGGATCCGGTGCATTAGTACTGGTATGATCGCACCTGCCGAGGATCGCACGATCAATGCATATATGGCTTCGGCAGCGTGTATAAGTTTTAACACTTGGGGACACATGTGCAAGGGCCCTGAGGTGGATGGTTTGCTCCGGAAAAGTCGTGGTAAGAGTTAGTTGGATGTCGTGTCAGCGGTACTTGGTTGCGACTAACAAGGACGAAGAAAAATGTAAAAAAAGAAAACAACGTCAAAAAAATAGGTGCAACACGAGGACTTCCCAGGAGGTCACCCATCCTAGTACTACTCTCGCCCAAGCACGCTTAACTGCGACGTTCTGATGGGATTCGGTGCATAAGTGCTGGTATGATCGCACCTGCCAAGTATCGCACGGTTAATGCATATATGGCTTCGGCAGCGTGTATAAGTTTTAACACTTGGGGACACGCGTGCGAGGGCCCTGAGGTGGATGGCTTGCTCCGGAAAAGTCGTGGTAAGAGTTAGTTGGATGTCGTGTCGGCGGTACTTGGTTGCGACTAACAAGGACGAAGAAAAACGTAAAAAAAGAAAAGAACGTCAAAAAAAGAGGTGCAACACGAGGACTTCCTAGGAGGTCACCCATCCTAGTACTATTCTCGCCCAACTGCGGAGTTCTGATGGGATCTGGTGCATTAGTGCTGGTATGATCGCACCTGCCAAGTATCGCACGATCAATGCATATATGGCTTCGGCAGCGTGTATAAGTTTTAACACTTGGGGACACGCGTGCGAGGGCCCTGAGAAAAGAGGTGCAACACGAGGACTTCCCAGGAGGTCACCCATCCTAGTACTACTCTCGCCCAAGCACGCTTAACTGCGAAGTTCTGATGGGATTCGGTGCATTAGTGCTGGTATGATCGCACCTGCCAAGCATCGCACGATCAATGCATATATGGCTTCGGCAGCGTGTATAAGTTTTAACACTTGGGGACACGCGTGCGAGGGCCCTGAGGTTGATGGCTTGCTCCGGAAAAGTCGTGGTAAGAGTTAGTTGGATGTCGTGTCGGCGGTACTTGGTTGCGACTAACAAGGACGAAGAAAAACGTAAAAAAAGAAAAGAACGTCAAAAAAAGAGGTGCAACACGAGGACTTCCTAGGAGGTCACCCATCCTAGTACTACTCTCGCCCAAGCACGCTTAACTACGGAGTTCTGATGGGATCCGGTGCATTAGTACTGGTATGATCGCACCTGCCGAGGATCGCACGATCAATGCATATATGGCTTCGGCAGCGTGTATAAGTTTTAACACTTGGGGACACATGTGCAAGGGCCCTGAGGTGGATGGTTTGCTCCGGAAAAGTCGTGGTAAGAGTTAGTTGGATGTCGTGTCAGCGGTACTTGGTTGCGACTAACAAGGACGAAGAAAAACGTAAAAAAAGAAAACAACGTCAAAAAAATAGGTGCAACACGAGGACTTCCCAGGAGGTCACCCATCCTAGTACTACTCTCGCCCAAGCACGCTTAACTGCGACGTTCTGATGGGATTCGGTGCATAAGTGCTGGTATGATCGCACCTGCCAAGTATCGCACGGTTAATGCATATATGGCTTCGGCAGCGTGTATAAGTTTTAACACTTGGGGACACGCGTGCGAGGGCCCTGAGGTGGATGGCTTGCTCCGGAAAAGTCGTGGTAAGAGTTAGTTGGATGTCGTGTCGGCGGTACTTGGTTGCGACTAACAAGGACGAAGAAAAACGTAAAAAAAGAAAAGAACGTCAAAAAAAGAGGTGCAACACGAGGACTTCCTAGGAGGTCACCCATCCTAGTACTATTCTCGCCCAACTGCGGAGTTCTGATGGGATCTGGTGCATTAGTGCTGGTATGATCGCACCTGCCAAGTATCGCACGATCAATGCATATATGGCTTCGGCAGCGTGTATAAGTTTTAACACTTGGGGACACGCGTGCGAGGGCCCTGAGAAAAGAGGTGCAACACGAGGACTTCCCAGGAGGTCACCCATCCTAGTACTACTCTCGCCCAAGCACGCTTAACTGCGGAGTTCTGATGGGATCCGGTGCATTAGTACTGGTATGATCGCACCTGCCAAGGATCGCACGATCAATGCATATATGGCTTCGGCAGCGTGTATAAGTTTTAACACTTGGGGACACGCGTGCGAGGGCCCTGAGGTGGATGGTTTGCTCCGGAAAAGTCGTGGTAAGAGTTAGTTGGATGTCGTGTCGGCGGTACTTGGTTGCGACTAACAAGGACGAAGAAAAACGTAAAAAAAGAAAAGAACGTCAAAAAAAGAGGTGCAACACGAGGACTTCCCAAGAGGTCCTCCATCCTAGTACTACTCTCGCCTAAGCACGCTTAACTACGGAGTTCTGATGGGATCCGGTGCATTAGTGCTGGTATGATCGCACCTGCCAAGTATCGCACGATCAATGCATATATGGCTTCGGCAGCGTGTATAAGTTTTAACACTTGGGGACATGCGTGCGAGGGCCACGTCAAAAAAAAAGGTGCAACACGAGGACTGCCCAGGAGGTCACCCATCCTAGTACTACTCTCACCCAAGCACGCCTAACTGCGGAGTTCTGATGGGATCCGGTGCATTAGTGCTGGTATGATTGCACCTGCCAAGCATCGCACGATCAATGCATATATTGCTTCGGCAGCGTGTATAAGTTTTAAGACTTGGGGACACGCGTGCGAGGGTCCTGAGGTGGATGGTTTCGTACGGAAAAGTCGTGGTAAGAGTTAGTTAGATGTCGTGTCGGCGGTACTTGGTTGCGACTAACAAGGACGAAGAAAAACGTAAAAAAAGAAAAGAACGTCAAAAAAAGAGGTGCAACACGAGGACTTTCGAGGAGGTCACCCATCCTAGTACTACGCTCGCCCAAGCACGCTTAACTGCGGAGTTCTGATGGGATCCGGTGCATTAGTACTGGTATGATCGCACCTGCCAAGGATCGCACGATCAATGCATATACGGCTTCGGCAGCGTGTATAAGTTTTAACACTTGGGGACACGCGTGCGAGGGCCCTGAGGTGGATGGTTTGCTCGGGAAAAGTCGTGGTAAGAGTTAGTTTGATGTCGTGTCGGCGGTACTTGGTTGCGACTAACAAGGACGAAGAAAAACGTAAAAAAAGAAAAGAACGTCAAAAAAAGAGGTGCAACACGAGGACTTCCCAAGAGGTCCTTCATCCTAGTACTACTCTCGCCTAAGCACGCTTAACTGTGGAGTTCTGATGGGATCCGGTGCATTAGTGCTGGTATGATCGCACCTGCCAAGTATCGCACGATCAATGCATATATGGCTTCGGCAGCGTGTATAAGTTTTAACACTTGGGGACATGCGTGCGAGGGCCACGTCAAAAAAAGAGGTGCAACACGAGGACTGCCCAGGAGGTCACCCATCCTAGTACTACTCTCACCCAAGCACGCTTAACTGCGGAGTTCTGATGGGATCCGGTGCATTAATGCTGGTATGATTGCACCTGCCAAGCATCGCACGATCAATGCATATATTGCTTCGGCAGCGTGTATAAGTTTTAACACTTGGGGACACGCGTGCGAGGGTCCTGAGGTGGATGGTTTCGTACGGAAAAGTCGTGGTAAGAGTTAGTTAGATGTCGTGTCGGCGGTACTTGGTTGCGACTAACAAGGACGAAGAAAAACGTAAAAAAAGAAAAGAACGTCAAAAAAAGAGGTGCAACACGAGGACTTTCGAGGAGGTCACCCATCCTAGTACTACTCTCGCCCAAGCACGCTTAACTGCGGAGTTCTGATGGGATCCGGTGCATTAGTACTGGTATGATCGCACCTGCCAAGGATCGCACGATCAATGCATATACGGCTTCGGCAGCGTGTATAAGTTTTAACACTTGGGGACACGCGTGCGAGGGCCCTAAGGTGGATGGTTTGCTCCGGAAAAGTCGTGGTAAGAGTTAGTTGGATGTCGTGTCGGCGGTACTTGGTTGCGACTAACAAGGACGAAGAAAAACGTAAAAAAAGAAAAGAACGTCAAAAAAAGAGGTGCAACACGAGGACTTCCCAGGAGGTCACCAATCCTAGTACTACTCTCGCCCAAGCACGCTTAACTGCGGAGTTCTGCTGGGATCCGGTGCATTAGTGCTGGTATGATCGCACCTGCCAAGTATCGCACGATCAATGCATATATGGCTTCGTCAGCGTGTATAAGTTTTAACACTTGGGGACACGCGTGCGAGGGCCCTGAGCTGGATGGTTTGCTCCGGAAAAGTCGTGGTAAGAGTTAGTTGGATGTCGTGTCGGCGAAACTTGGTTGCGACTAACAAGGACGAAGAAAAACGTAAAAAAAGAAAAGAACGTCAAAAAAAGAGGTGCAACACGAGGACTTCCAAGGAGGTCACCCATCCTAGTACTACTCTCGCCCAAGCACGCTTAACTGCGGAGTTCTGATGGGATCCGGTGCATTAGTGCTGGTATGATCGCACCTGCCAAGTATCGCACGATCAATGCATATATGGCTTCGGCAGCGCGTATAAGTTTTAACACTTGGGGACACGCGTGCGAGGGCCCTGAGAAAAGAGGTGCAACACGAGGACTGCGGAGTTCTGATGGGATCCGGTGCATTAGTACTAGTATGATCGCACCTGCCAAGGATCGCACGATCAATGCATATATGGCTTCGGCAGCGTGTATAAGTTTTAACACTTGGGGACACGCGTGCGAGGGCTCTGAGGTGGATGGTTTGCTCCGGAAAAGTCGTGGTAAGAGTTAGTTGGATGTCGTGTCGGCGGTACTTGGTTGCGACTAACAAGGACGAAGAAAAACGTAAAAAAAGAAAAGAACGTCAAAAAAAGAGGTGCAACACGAGGACTTCCCAAGAGGTCCTCCATCCTAGTACTACTCTCGCCTAAGCACGCTTAACTGCGGAGTTCTGATGGGATCCGGTGCATTAGTGCTGGTATGATCGCTCCTGCCAAGTATCGCACGATCAATGCATATATGGCTTCGGCAGCGTGTATAAGTTTTAACACTTGGGGACATGCGTGCGAGGGCCACGTCAAAAAAAGAGGTGCAACACGAGGACTGCCCAGGAGGTCACCCATCCTAGTACTTATCTCACCCAAGCACGCTTAACTGCGGAGTTCTGATGGGATCCGGTGCATTAGTGCTGGTATGATTGCACCTGCCAAGCATCGCACGATCAATGCATATATTGCTTCGGCAGCGTGTATAAGTTTTAACACTTGGGGACACGCGTGCGAGGGTCCTGAGGTGGATGGTTTCGTACGGAAAAGTCGTGGTAAGAGTTAGTTAGATGTCGTGTCGGCGGTACTTGGTTGCGACTAACAAGGACGAAGAAAAACGTAAAAAAAGAAAAGAACGTGAAAAAAAGAGGTGCAACACGAGGACTTCCAGGTGGTCACCCATCCTAGTACTACTCTCGCCCATGCACGCTTAACTGCGGAGTTCTGATGGGATCCGGTGCATTAGTGCTGGTATGATCGCACCTGCCAAGTATCGCACGATCAATGCATATATGGCTTCGGCAGCATGTATAAGTTTTAACACTTGGGGACACGCGTGCGAGGGCCGTGAGAAAAGAGGTGCAACACGAGGACTTCCCAGGAGGTCACCCACCCTAGTACTACTCTCGCCCAAGCACGCTTCACTGCGAAGTTCTGATGGGCTTCGGTGCATTAGTGCTGGTATGATCGCACCTGCCAAGCATCGCACGATCAATGCATATATGGCTTCGGCAGCGTGTATAAGTTTTAATACTTGGGGACACGCGTGCGAGGGCCCTGAGGTGGATGGCTTGCTCCGGAAAAGTCGTGGTAAGAGTTTGTTGGATGTCGTGTCGGCGGTACTTGGTTGCGACTAACAAGGACGAAGAAAAACGTAAAAAAAGAAAAGAACGTCAAAAAAAGAGGTGCAACACAAGGACTTCCCAGGAGGTCACCAATCCTAGTACTACTCTCGCCCAAGCACGCTTAACTGCGGAGTTCTGATGGGATCCGGTGCATTAGTGCTGGTATGATCGCACTTGCCAAGTATCGCACGATCAATGCATATATGGCTTCGGCAGCGTGTATAAGTTTTAACACTTGGAGACACGCGTGCGAGGGTCCTGAGGTGGATGGTTTGCTCCGGAAAAGTCGTGGTAAGAGTTAGTTGGATGTCGTGTCGGCGGTACTTGGTTGCGACTAACAAGGACGAAGAAAAACGTAAAAAAAGAAAAGAACGTCAAAAAAAGAGGTGCAACACGAGGACTTCCCAGGAGGTCACCCATCCCAGTACTACTCTCGCCCAAGCATGCTGAACTGCGGAGTTCTGATGGGATCCGGTGCATTAGTGCTGGTATGATCGCACCTGCCAAGTATCGCACGATCAATGCATATATGGCTTCGGCAGCGTGTATAAGTTTTAACTCTTGGGGACATGCGTGCGAGGGCCCTGAGAAAAGAGGTGCAACACGAGGACTTCCCAGGAGGTCACCCATCCTAGTACTACTCTCGCCCAAGCACGCTTAACTGCGGAGTTCTGATGGGATCCGGTGCATTAGTGCTGGTATGATCGCACCTGCCAAGCATCGCACGATCAATGCATATATGGCTTCGGCAGCGTGTATAAGTTTTAACACTTGGGGAAAAGCGTGCGAGGGCCCTGAGGTGGATGGTTTGGTACGGAAAAGTCGTGGTAAGAGTTAGTTAGATGTCGTGTCGGCGGTACTTGGTTGCGACTAACAAGGACGAAGAAAAACGTAAAAAAAGAAAAGAACGTCAAAAAAAGAGGTGCAAAACGAGGACTTTCGAGGAGGTCACCCATCCTAGTACTACTCTCGCCCAAGCACGCTTAACTGCGGAGTTCTGATGGGATTCGGTGCATTAGTGCTGGTATGATCGCACCTGCCAAGCATCGCACGATCAATGCATATATGGCTTCGGCAGCGTGTATAAGTTTTAACACTTGGGGACACACGTGCGAGGGCCCTGAGGTGGAAGGCTTGCTCCGGAAAAGTCGTGGTAAGAGTTAGTTGGATGTCGTGTCGGCGGTACTTGGTTGTGACTAACAAGGACGAAGAAAAACGTAAAAAAAGAAAAGAACGTCAAAAAAAGAGGTGCAACACGAGGACTTCCCAGGTGGACACCCATCCTAGTACTACTCTCGCCCAAGCACGCTTAACTGCGGTGTTCTGATGGGATCCGGTGCATTAGTGCTGGTATGATCGCACCTGCCAAGCATCGCACGATCAATGCATATATGGCTTCGGCAGCGTGTATAAGTTTTAACACTTGGGGACACGCGTGCGAGGGCCCTGAGGTGGAAGGTTTGCTCCGGAAAAGTCTTGGTAAAGAGGTGCAACACGAGGACTTCCCAGGTGGTCACCCATCCTAGTACTACTCTCGCCCAAGCGCGCTTAACTGCGGAGGTCTGATGGGATCCGGTGCATTAGTGCTGGTGTGATCGCACCTGCCAAGTATGGCACGTTCAATGCATATATGGCTTTGGCAGCGTGTATAAGTTTTAACACATGGGGACACGCGTGCGAGGGCCCTGAGGTGGATGGTTTGCTCCGGAAAAGTCGTGGTAAGAGTTAGTTGGATGTCGTGTCGGCGGTACTTGGTTGCGACTAACAAGGACGAAGAAAGACGTAAAAAAAGAAAAGAACGTCAAAAAAAGAGGTGCAACACGAGGACTTCCCACGAGGTCACCCATCCTAGTACTACTCTCGCTCAAGCACGCTTAACTGCGAAGTTCTGATGGGATCCGATGCATTAGTGCTGGTATGATCGCACCTGCGAAGCATCGCACGATCAATGCGTATATGGCTTCGGCAGCGTGTATAAGTTTTAACACTTGGGGACACGAGTGCGAGGGCCCTGATGTGGATGGTTTGCTCCGGAAAATTCGTGGTAAGAGTTAGTTGGATGTCGTGTCGGCGGTACTTGGTTGCGACTAACAAGGACGAAGAAAAACGTAAAAAAAGAAAAGAACGTCAAAAAAAGAGGTGCAACACGAGGACTTCCCAGGAGGTCACCAATACTAGTACTACTCTCGCCCAAGCACGCTTAACTGCGGAGTTCTGATGGGATCCGGTGCATTAGTGCTGGTATGATCGCACCTGCCAAGTATCGCACGATCAATGCATATATGGCTTCGGCAGCGTGTATAAGTTTTAACACTTGGGGACACGAGTGGGAGGGCCCTGAGGTGGATGGTTTGCTCCGGAAAAGTCGTGGTAAGAGTTAGTTGGATGTCGTGTCGGCGGTACTTGGTTGCGACTAACAAGTACGAAGAAAAACGTAAAAAAAGAAAAGAACGTCAAAAAAAGAGGTGTAACACGAGGACTTCCCAGGAGGTCACCCATCCTAGTACTACTCTCGCCCAAGCACGCTTAACTACGGAGTTCTGACGGGATCCGGTGCATTAGTGCTGGTATGATCGCACCTGCCAAGTATCGCACGATCAATGCATATATGGCTTCGGCAGCGTGTATAAGTTTTAACATTTGGGGACACGCGTGCGAGGGCCCTGAGAAAAGAGGTGCAACACGAGGACTTCCCAGGAGGTCACCCATCCTAGTACTACTCTCGCTCAAGCACGCTTACCTGCGAAGTTCTGATGGGATTCGGTGCATTAGTGCTGGTATGATCGCACCTGCCAAGCATCGCACGATCAATGCATATATGGCTTCGGCAGCGTGTATAAGTTTTAACACTTGGGGACACGCGTGCGAGGGCCCTGAGGTGGATGGTTTGCTCCGGAAAAGCCGTGGTAAGAGTTAGTTGGATGTCGTGTCGGCGGTACTTGGTTGCGACTAACAAGGACGAAGAAAAACGTAAAAAAAAGAAAAGAACGTCAAAAAAAGAGATGCAACACGAGGACTTCCCAGGAGGTCACCCATCCTAGTACTACTCTCGCCCAAGCACGCTTAACTGCGGAGGTCTGATGGGATCCGGTGCATTAGTGCTGGTGTGATCGCACCTGCCAAGTATGGCACGATCAATGCATATATGGCTTTGGCAGCGTGTATAAGTTTTAACACTTGGGGACACGCGTGCGAGGGCCCTGAGGTGGATGGTTTGCTCCGGAAAAGTCGTGGTAAGAGTTAGTTGGATGTCGTGTCGGCGGTACTTGGTTGCGACTAAGAAGGACGAAGAAAGACGTAAAAAAAGAAAAGAACGTCAAAAAAAGAGGTGCAACACGAGGACTTCCCACGAGGTCACCCATCCTAGTACTACTCTCGCCCAAGCACGCTTAACTGCGGAGTTCTGATGGGATCCGGTGCATTAGTGCTGGTATGATCGCACCTGCCAAGCATCGCACCATCAATGCGTATATGGCTTCGGCAGCGTGTATAAGTTTTAACACTTGGGGACACGAGTGCGAGGGCCCTGAGGTGGATGGTTTGCTCCGTAAAATTCGTGGTAAGAGTTAGTTGGATGTCGTGTCGGCGGTACTTGGTTGCGACTAACAAGGACGAAGAAAAACGTAAAAAAAGAAAAGAACGTCAAAAAAAGAGGTGCAACACGAGGACTTCCCAGGAGGTCACCAATCCTAGTACTACTCTCGCCCAAGCACGCTTAACTGCGGAGTTCTGATGGGATCCGGTGCATTAGTGCTGGTATGATCGCACCTGCCAAGTATCGCACGATCAATGCATATATGGCTTCGGCAGCGTGTATAAGTTTTAACACTTGGGGACACGAGTGGGAGGGCCCTGAGGTGGATGGTTTGCTCCGGAAAAGTCGTGGTAAGAGTTAGTTGGATGTCGTGTCGGCGGTACTTGGTTGCGACTAACAAGTACGAAGAAAAACGTAAAAAAAGAAAAGAACGTCAAAAAAAGAGGTGTAACACGAGGACTTCCCAGGAGGTCACCCGTCCTAGTACTACTCTCGCCCAAGCACGCTTAACTGCGGAGTTCTGATGGGATCCGAAAAAGAGGTGCAACACGAGGACTTCCCAGGAGGTCACGCATCCTAGTATTACTCTCGCCCAAGCACGCTTAACTGCGGAGTTCTGACGGGATCCGGTGCATTAGTGCTGGTATGATCGCACCTGCCAAGTATCGCACGATCAATGCATATATGGCTTCGGCAGCGTGTATAAGTTTTAACATTTGGGGACACGCGTGCGAGGGCCCTGAGAAAAGAGGTGCAACACGAGGACTTCCCAGGAGGTCACCCATCCTAGTACTACTCTCGCCCAAGCACGCTTACCTGCGAAGTTCTGATGGGATTCGGTGCATTAGTGCTGGTATGATCGCACCTGCCAAGCATCGCACGATCAATGCATATATGGCTTCGGCAGCGTGTATAAGTTTTAACACTTGGGGACACGCGTGCGAGGGCCCTGAGGTGGATGGCTTGCTCCGGAAAAGTCGTGGTAAGAGTTAGTTGGATGTCGTGTCGGCGGTACTTGGTTGCGACTAACAAGGACGAAGAAAAACGTAAAAAAAGAAAAGAACGTCAAAAAAGGAGGTGCAACACGTGGACTTCCCAGGAGGTCACCCATCCTAGTACTACTCTCGCCCAAGCACGCTTAACTGCGGAGTTCTGATGGGATCCGGTGCATTAATACAGGTATGATCGCACCTGCCAAGGATCGCACGATCAATGCATATATGGCTTCGGCAGCGTGTATAAGTTTTAACACTTGGGGACACGCGTGCAAGGGCCCTGAGGTGGATGGTTTGCTCCGGAAAACTCGTGGTAAGAGTTAGTTGGATGTCGTGTCGGCGGTACTTGGTTGCTTCTAACAAGGACGAAGAAAAACGTAAAAAAAGAAAAGAACGTCAAAAAAATAGGTGCAACACGAGGACTTCCCAGGAGGTCAACCATCCTAGTACTACTCTCGCCCAAGCACGCTTAACTGCGGAGTTTTGATGGGATCCGGTGCATTAGTGCTGGTATGATCGCACCTGCCAAGTATCGCACGATCAATGCATATATGGCTTCCGCAGCATGTATAAGTTTTAACACTTAGGGACACGCGTGCGAGGGCCGTGAGAAAAGAGGTGCAACACGAGGACTTCCCAGGAGGTCACCCATCCTAGTACTACTCTCGCCCAAGCACGCTTAACTGCGAAGTTCTGATGGGCTTCAGTGCATTAGTGCTGGTATGATCGCACCTGCCAAGCATCGCACGATCAATGCATATATGGCTTCGGCAGCGTGTATAAGTTTTAACACTTGGGGACACGCGTGCGAGGGCCCTGAGGTGGATGGTTTGCTCCGGAAAAGTCGTGGTAAGAGTTAGTTGGATGTCGTGTCGGCGGTACTTGGTTGCGACTAACAAGGACGAAGAAAGACGTAAAAAAAGAAAAGAACGTCAAAAAAAGAGGTGCAACACGAGGACTTCCCACGAGGTCACCCATCCTAGTACTACTCTCGCCCAAGCACGCTTAGCTGCGGAGTTCTGATGGGATCCGGTGCATTAGTGCTGGTATGATCGCACCTGCCAAGTATCGCACGATCAATGCATATATGGCTTCGGCAGCGTGTATAAGTTTTAACACTTGGGGACACGCGTGCGAGGGCCCTGAGAAAAGAGGTGCAACACGAGGACTTCCGAGGAGGTCACCCATCCTAGTACTACTCTCGCCCAAGCACGCTTAACTGCGGAGTTCTGATGGGATCCGGTGCATTAATACTGGTATGATCGCACCTGCCAAGGATCGCACGATCAATGCATATATGGCTTCGGCAGCGTGTATAAGTTTTAACACTTGGGGACACGCGTGCAAGGGCCCTGAGGTGGATGGTTTGCTCCGGAAAAGTCGTGGTAAGAGTTAGTTGGATGTCGTGTCGGCGGTACTTGGTTGCTTCTAACAAGGACGAAGAAAAACGTAAAAAAAGAAAAGAACGTCAAAAAAATAGGTGCAACACGAGGACTTCCCATGAGGTCACCCATCCTAGTACTACTCTCGCCCAAGCACGCTTCACTGCGCAGTTCTGACGGGATCCGGTGCATAAGTGCTGGTATGGTAGCACCTGCCAAGTATCGCACGATCAATGCATATATGGCTTCGGAAAAAGAGGTGCAACACGAGGACTTCCCAGGAGGTCACCAATCCTAGTACTACTCTCGCCCAAGCACGCTTAACTGCGGAGTTCTGATGGGATCCGGTGCATTAGTGCTGGTATGATCGCACCTGCCAAGTATCGCACGATCAATGCATATATGGCTTCGGCAGCGTGTATAAGTTTTAACATTTGGGGACACGCGTGCGAGGGCCCTGAGAAAAGAGGTGCAACACGAGGACTTCCCAGGAGGTCACCCATCCTAGTACTACTCTCGCCCAAGCACGCTTAACTGCGATGTTCTGATGGGATTCGGTGCATTAGTGCTGGTATGATCGCACCTGCCAAGCATCGCACGATCAATGCATATATGGCTTCGGCAGCGTGTATAAGTTTTAACACTTGGGGACACGCGTGCGAGGGCCCTGAGGTGGATGGCTTGCTCCGGAAAAGTCGTGGTAAGAGTTAGTTGGATGTCGTGTCGGCGGTACTTGGTTGCGACTAACAAGGACGAAGAAAAACGTAAAAAAAGAAAAGAACGTCAAAAAAAGAGGTGCAACACGAGGACTTCCCAGGAGGTCACCCATCCTAGTACTACTCTCGCCCAAGCACGCTTAACTGCAGAGTTCTGATGGGATCCGGTGCATTAGTACTGGTATGATCGCACCTGCCAAGGATCGCACGATCAACGCATATATGGCTTCGGCAGCGTGTATAAGTTTTAACATTTGGGGACACGCGTGCGAGGGCCCTGAGAAAAGAGGTGCAACACGAGGACTTCCCAGGAGGTCACCCATCCTAGTACTACTCTCGCCCAAGCACGCTTAACTGCGATGTTCTGATGGGATTCGGTGCATTAGTGCTGGTATGATCGCACCTGCCAAGCATCGCACGATCAATGCATATATGGCTTCGGCAGCGTGTATAAGTTTTAACACTTGGGGACACGCGTGCGAGGGCCCTGAGGTGGATGGCTTGCTCCGGAAAAGTCGTGGTAAGAGTTAGTTGGATGTCGTGTCGGCGGTACTTGGTTACGACTAACAAGGACGAAGAAAAACGTAAAAAAAGAAAAGAACGTCAGTTCTGATGGGATCCGGTGCATTAGTGCTGGTATGATCGCACCTGCCAAGGATCGCACGATCAATGCATATATGGCTTCGGCAGCGTGTATAAGTTTTAACACTTGGGGACACGCGTGCGAGGGCCCTGAGGTGGATGGTTTGCTCCGGAAAAGTCGTGGAAAGAGTTAGTTGGATGTCGTGTCGGCGGTACTTGGTTGCGACTAACAAGGACGAAGAAAAACGTAAAAAAAGAAAAGAACGTCAAAAAAAGAGGTGCAACACGAGGACTTCCCAGGAGGTCACCCATCCTAGTACTACTCTCGCCCAAGCACGCTTAACTGCAGAGTTCTGATGGGATCCGGTGCATTAGTGCTGGTATGATCGCACCTGCCAAGTATCGCTTGGTCAATGCATATATGGATTCGGCAGCGTGTATAAGTTTTAACACTTGGGGACACGCGTGCGAGGGCCCTGAGGTGGATGGTTTGCTCCGGAAAAGTCGTGGTAAGAGTAAGTTGGATGTCGTGTCGGCGGTACTTGGTTGCGACTAACAAGGACGAAGAAAAACGTAAAAAAAGAAAAGAACGTCAAAAAAAGAGGTGCAACACGAGGACTTCCCAGGAGGTCACCCATCCTAGTACTACTCTCGCCCAAGCACGCTTAACTGCAGAGTTCTGATGGGATCCGGTGCATTAGTACTGGTATGATCGCACCTGCCAAGGATCGCACGATCAATGCATATATGGCTTCGGCAGCATGTATAAGTTTTAACACTTAGGGACACGCGTGCGAGGGCCGTGAGAAAAGAGGTGCAACACGATTACTTCCCAGGAGGTCACCCATCCTAGTACTACTCTCGCCCAAGCACGCTTAACTGCGAAGTTCTGATGGGCTTCAGTGCATTAGTGCTGGTATGATCGCACCTGCCAAGCATCGCACGATCAATGCATATATGGCTTCGGCAGCGTGTATAAGTTTTAACACTTGGGGACACGCGTGCGAGGGCCCTGAGGTGGATGGTTTGCTCCGGAAAAGTCGTGGTAAGAGTTAGTTGGATGTCGTGTCGGCGGTACTTGGTTGCGACTAACAAGGACGAAGAAAGACGTAAAAAAAGAAAAGAACGTCAAAAAAAGAGGTGCAACACGAGGACTTCCCACGAGGTCACCCATCCTAGTACTACTCTCGCCCAAGCACGCTTAGCTGCGGAGTTCTGATGGGATCCGGTGCATTAGTGCTGGTATGATCGCACCTGCCAAGTATCGCACGATCAATGCATATATGGCTTCGGCAGCGTGTATAAGTTTTAACACTTGGGGACACGCGTGCGAGGGCCCTGAGAAAAGAGGTGCAACACGAGGACTTCCGAGGAGGTCACCCATCCTAGTACTACTCTCGCCCAAGCACGCTTAACTGCGGAGTTCTGATGGGATCCGGTGCATTAATACTGGTATGATCGCACCTGCCAAGGATCGCACGATCAATGCATATATGGCTTCGGCAGCGTGTATAAGTTTTAACACTTGGGGACACGCGTGCAAGGGCCCTGAGGTGGATGGTTTGCTCCGGAAAAGTCGTGGTAAGAGTTAGTTGGATGTCGTGTCGGCGGTACTTGGTTGCTTCTAACAAGGACGAAGAAAAACGTAAAAAAAGAAAAGAACGTCAAAAAAATAGGTGCAACACGAGGACTTCCCATGAGGTCACCCATCCTAGTACTACTCTCGCCCAAGCACGCTTCACTGCGCAGTTCTGACGGGATCCGGTGCATAAGTGCTGGTATGGTAGCACCTGCCAAGTATCGCACGATCAATGCATATATGGCTTCGGAAAAAGAGGTGCAACACGAGGACTTCCCAGGAGGTCACCAATCCTAGTACTACTCTCGCCCAAGCACGCTTAACTGCGGAGTTCTGATGGGATCCGGTGCATTAGTGCTGGTATGATCGCACCTGCCAAGTATCGCACGATCAATGCATATATGGCTTCGGCAGCGTGTATAAGTTTTAACATTTGGGGACACGCGTGCGAGGGCCCTGAGAAAAGAGGTGCAACACGAGGACTTCCCAGGAGGTCACCCATCCTAGTACTACTCTCGCCCAAGCACGCTTAACTGCGATGTTCTGATGGGATTCGGTGCATTAGTGCTGGTATGATCGCACCTGCCAAGCATCGCACGATCAATGCATATATGGCTTCGGCAGCGTGTATAAGTTTTAACACTTGGGGACACGCGTGCGAGGGCCCTGAGGTGGATGGCTTGCTCCGGAAAAGTCGTGGTAAGAGTTAGTTGGATGTCGTGTCGGCGGTACTTGGTTGCGACTAACAAGGACGAAGAAAAACGTAAAAAAAGAAAAGAACGTCAAAAAAAGAGGTGCAACACGAGGACTTCCCAGGAGGTCACCCATCCTAGTACTACTCTCGCCCAAGCACGCTTAACTGCAGAGTTCTGATGGGATCCGGTGCATTAGTACTGGTATGATCGCACCTGCCAAGGATCGCACGATCAACGCATATATGGCTTCGGCAGCGTGTATAAGTTTTAACATTTGGGGACACGCGTGCGAGGGCCCTGAGAAAAGAGGTGCAACACGAGGACTTCCCAGGAGGTCACCCATCCTAGTACTACTCTCGCCCAAGCACGCTTAACTGCGATGTTCTGATGGGATTCGGTGCATTAGTGCTGGTATGATCGCACCTGCCAAGCATCGCACGATCAATGCATATATGGCTTCGGCAGCGTGTATAAGTTTTAACACTTGGGGACACGCGTGCGAGGGCCCTGAGGTGGATGGCTTGCTCCGGAAAAGTCGTGGTAAGAGTTAGTTGGATGTCGTGTCGGCGGTACTTGGTTGCGACTAACAAGGACGAAGAAAAACGTAAAAAAAGAAAAGAACGTCAAAAAAAGAGGTGCAACACGAGGACTTCCCAGGAGGTCACCCATCCTAGTACTACTCTCGCCCAAGCACGCTTAACTGCAGAGTTCTGATGGGATCCGGTGCATTAGTACTGGTATGATCGCACCTGCCAAGGATCGCACGATCAATGCATATATGGCTTCGGCAGCGTGTATAAGTTTTAACACTTGGGGACACGCGTGCGAGGGCCCTGAGGTGGATGGTTTGCTCCGGAAAAGTCGTGGAAAGAGTTAGTTGGATGTCGTGTCGGCGGTACTTGGTTGCGACTAACAAGGACGAAGAAAAACGTAAAAAAAGAAAAGAACGTCAAAAAAAGAGGTGCAACACGAGGACTTCCCAGGAGGTCACCCATCCTAGTACTACTCTCGCCCAAGCACGCTTAACTGCAGAGTTCTGATGGGATCCGGTGCATTAGTGCTGGTATGATCGCACCTGCCAAGTATCGCTTGGTCAATGCATATATGGATTCGGCAGCGTGTATAAGTTTTAACACTTGGGGACACGCGTGCGAGGGCCCTGAGGTGGATGGTTTGCTCCGGAAAAGTCGTGGTAAGAGTAAGTTGGATGTCGTGTCGGCGGTACTTGGTTGCGACTAACAAGGACGAAGAAAAACGTAAAAAAAGAAAAGAACGTCAAAAAAAGAGGTGCAACACGAGGACTTCCCAGGAGGTCACCCATCCTAGTACTACTCTCGCCCAAGCACGCTTAACTGCAGAGTTCTGATGGGATCCGGTGCATTAGTACTGGTATGATCGCACCTGCCAAGGATCGCACGATCAATGCATATATGGCTTCGGCAGCGTGTATAAGTTTTAACACTTGGGGACACGCGTGCGAGGGCCCTGAGGTGGATGGTTTGCTCCGGAAAAGTCGTGGTAAGAGTAAGTTGGATGTCGTGTCGGCGGTACTTGGTTGCGACTAACAAGGACGAAGAAAAACGTAAAAAAAGAAAAGAACGTCATAAAAAGAGGTGCAACACGAGGACTTCCCAAGAGGTCACCAATCCTAGTACTACTCTCGCCCTAGCCCGCTTAACTGCGGAGTTCTGATGGGATCCGGTGCATTAGTGCTGGTATGATCGCACCTGCCAAGCATCGCACGATCAATGCGTATATGGCTTCGGCAGCGTGTATAAGTTTTAACACTTGGGGACACGAGTGCGAGGGCCCTGAGGTGGATGGTTTGCTCCGGAAAATTCGTGGTAAGAGTTAGTTGGATGTCGTGTCGGCGGTACTTGGTTGCGACTAACAAGGACGAAGAAAAACGTAAAAAAAGAAAAGAACGTCAAAAAAAGAGGTGCAACACGAGGACTTCCCAGGAGGTCACCAATCCTAGTACTACTCTCGCCCAAGCACGCTTAACTGCGGAGTTCTGATGGGATCCGGTGCATTAGTGCTGGTATGATCGCAACTGCCAAGTATCGCACGATCAATGCATATATGGCTTCGGCAGCGTGTATAAGTTTTAACACTTGGGGACACGAGTGGGAGGGCCCTGAGGTGGATGGTTTGCTCCGGAAAAGTCGTGGTAAGAGTTAGTTGGATGTCGTGTCGGCGGTACTTGGTTGCGACTAACAAGTACGAAGAAAAACGTAAAAAAAGAAAAGAACGTCAAAAAAAGAGGTGTAACACGAGGACTTCCCAGGAGGTCACCCGTCCTAGTACTACTCTCGCCCAAGCACGCTTAACTGCGGAGTTCTGATGGGATCCGAAAAAGAGGTGCAACACGAGGACTTCCCAGGAGGTCACGCATCCTAGTATTACTCTCGCCCAAGCACGCTTAACTGCGGAGTTCTGACGGGATCCGGTGCATTAGTGCTGGTATGATCGCACCTGCCAAGTATCGCACGATCAATGCATATATGGCTTCGGCAGCGTGTATAAGTTTTAACATTTGGGGACACGCGTGCGAGGGCCCTGAGAAAAGAGGTGCAACACGAGGACTTCCCAGGAGGTCACCCATCCTAGTACTACTCTCGCCCAAGCACGCTTACCTGCGAAGTTCTGATGGGATTCGGTGCATTAGTGCTGGTATGATCGCACCTGCCAAGCATCGCACGATCAATGCATATATGGCTTCGGCAGCGTGTATAAGTTTTAACACTTGGGGACACGCGTGCGAGGGCCCTGAGGTGGATGGCTTGCTCCGGAAAAGTCGTGGTAAGAGTTAGTTGGATGTCGTGTCGGCGGTACTTGGTTGCGACTAACAAGGACGAAGAAAAACGTAAAAAAAGAAAAGAACGTCAAAAAAGGAGGTGCAACACGAGGACTTCCTAGGAGGTCACCCATCCTAGTACTACTCTTGCCCAAGCACGCTTAACTGCGGAGTTCTGATGGGATCCGGTGCATTAATACAGGTATGATCGCACTTGCCAAGGATCGCACGATCAATGCATATATGGCTTCGGCAGCGTGTATAAGTTTTAACACTTGGGGACACGCGTGCAAGGGCCCTGAGGTGGATGGTTTGCTCCGGAAAACTCATGGTAAGAGTTAGTTGGATGTCGTGTCGGCGGTACTTGGTTGGTTCTAACAAGGACGAAGAAAAACGTAAAAAAAGAAAAGAACGTCAAAAAAATAGGTGCAACACGAGGACTTCCCAGGAGGTCACCCATCCTAGTACTACTCTCGCCCAAGCACGCTTCACTGCGCAGTTCTGATGGGATCCGGTGCATAAGTGCTGGTATGGTAGCACCTGCCAAGTATCGCACGATCAATGCATATATGGCTTCGGAAAAAGAGGTGCAACACGAGGACTTCCCAGGAGGTCACCAATCCTAGTACTACTCTCGCCCAAGCACGCTTAACTGCGGAGTTCTGATGGGATCCGGTGCATTAGTGCTGGTATGATCGCACCTGCCAAGTATCGCACGATCAATGCATATATGGCTTCGGCAGCGTGTATAAGTTTTAACATTTGGGGACACGCGTGCGAGGGCCCTGAGAAAAGAGGTGCAACACGAGGACTTCCCAGGAGGTCACCCATCCTAGTACTACTCTCGCCCAAGCACGCTTAACTGCGATGTTCTGATGGGATTCGGTGCATTAGTGCTGGTATGATCGCACCTGCCAAGCATCGCACGATCAATGCATATATGGCTTCGGCAGCGTGTATAAGTTTTAACACTTGGGGACACGCGTGCGAGGGCCCTGAGGTGGATGGCTTGCTCCGGAAAAGTCGTGGTAAGAGTTAGTTGGATGTCGTGTCGGCGGTACTTGGTTGCGACTAACAAGGACGAAGAAAAACGTAAAAAAAGAAAAGAACGTCAAAAAAAGAGGTGCAACACGAGGAATTCCCAGGAGGTCACCCATCCTAGTACTACTCTCGCCCAAGCACGCTTAACTGCAGAGTTCTGATGGGATCCGATGCATTAGTACTGGTATGATCGCACCTGCCAAGGATCGCACGATCAATGCATATATGGCTTCGGCAGCGTGTATAAGTTTTAACATTTGGGGACACGCGTGCGAGGGCCCTGAGAAAAGAGGTGCAACACGAGGACTTCCCAGGAGGTCACCCATCCTAGTACTAACGTAAAAAAAGAAAAGAACGTCAAAAAAAGAGGTGCAACACGAGGACTTCCCAGGAGGTCACCCATCCTAGAACTACTCTCGCCCAAGCACGCTTAACTGCAGAGTTCTGATGGGATCCGGTGCATTAGTACTGGTATGATCGCACCTGCCAAGGATCGCACGATCAATGCATATATGGCTTCGGCAGCGTGTATAAGTTTTAAGACTTGGGGACACGCGTGCGAGGGCCCTGAGGTGGATGGTTTGCTCCGGAAAAGTCGTCGTAAGAGTTAGTTGGATGTCGTGTCGGCGGTACTTGGTTGCGACTAACAAGGACGAAGAAAAACGTAAAAAAAGAAAAGAACGTCAAAAAAAGAGGTGCAACACGAGGACTTCCCAGGAGGTCACCCATCCTAGTACTACTCTCGCCCAAGCACGCTTAACTGCAGAGTTCTGATGGGATCCGGTGCATTAGTGCTGGTATGATCGCACCTGCCAAGTATCGCTTGGTCAATGCATATATGGATTCGGCAGCGTGTATAAGTTTTAACACTTGGGGACACGCGTGCGAGGGCCCTGAGGTGGATGGTTTGCTCCGGAAAAGTCGTGGTAAGAGTAAGTTGGATGTCGTGTCGGCGGTACTTGGTTGCGACTAACAAGGACGAAGAAAAACGTAAAAAAAGAAAAGAACGTCATAAAAAGAGGTGCAACACGAGGACTTCCCAAGAGGTCACCAATCCTAGTACTACTCTCGCCCTAGCCCGCTTAACTGCGGAGTTCTGATGGGATCCGGTGCATTAGTGCTGGTATGATCGCACCTGCCAAGTATTGCACGATCAATGCATATATGGCTTCGGCAGCGTGTATAAGTTTTAACACTTGGGGACACGCATGCGAGGGCCCTGAGGTGGATGGTTTGCTCCGGAAAAGTCGTGGTAAGAGTTAGTTGGATGTCGTGTCGGCGGTACTTGGTTGCGACTAACAAGGACGAAGAAAAACGTAAAAAAAGAAAAGAACGTCAAAAAAAGAGGTGCAACACGAGGACTTCCCAGGAGGTCACCCATCCTAGTCCTACTCTCGCCCAAGCACGCTTAACTACGGAGTTCTGATGAGATCCGGTGCATTAGTACTGGTATGATCGCACCTGCCAAGGATCGCACGATCAATGCATATATGGCTTCGGCAGCGTGTATAAGTTTTAACACTTGGGGACACGCGTGCGAGGGCCCTGAGGTGGATGGTTTGCTCCGGAAAAGTCGTCGTAAGAGTTAGTTGGATGTCGTGTCGGCGGTACTTGGTTGCGACTAACAAGGACGAAGAAAAACGTAAAAAAAGAAAAGAACGTCAAAAAAAGAGGTGCAACACGAGGACTTCCCAGGAGGTCACCCATCCTAGTACTACTCTCGCCCAAGCACGCTTAACTGCAGAGTTCTGATGGGATCCGGTGCATTAGTGCTGGTATGATCGCACCTGCCAAGTATCGCTTGGTCAATGCATATATGGATTCGGCAGCGTGTATAAGTTTTAACACTTGGGGACACGCGTGCGAGGGCCCTGAGTTGGATGGTTTGCTCCGGAAAAGTCGTGGTAAGAGTAAGTTGGATGTCGTGTCGGCGGTACTTGGTTGCGACTAACAAGGACGAAGAAAAACGTAAAAAAAGAAAAGAACGTCAAAAAAAGAGGTGCAACACGAGGACTTCCCAGGAGGTCACCAATCCTAGTACTACTCTCGCCCAAGCACGCTTAACTGCGGAGTTCTGATGGGATCCGGTGCATTAGTGCTGGTATGATCGCACCTGCCAAGTATCGCACGATCAATGCATATATGGCTTCGGCAGCGTGTATAAGTTTTAACACTTGGGGACACGCGTGCGAGGGCCCTGAGGTGGATGGTTTACTCCGGAAAAGTCGTGGTAAGAGTTAGTTGGATGTCGTGTCGGCGGTACTTGGTTGCGACTAACAAGGACGAAGAAAAACGTAAAAAAAGAAAAGAACGTCAAAAAAAGAGGTGCAACACGAGGACTTCCCAGGAGGTCACCAATCCTAGTACTACTCTCGCCCAAGCACGCTTAACTGCGGAGTTCTGATGGGATCCGGTGCATTAGTGCTGGTATGATCGCACCTGCCAAGTATCGCACGATCAATGCATATATGGCTTCGGCAGCGTGTATAAGTTTTAACACTTGGGGACACGCGTGCGAGGGCCCTGAGGTGGATGGTTTACTCCGGAAAAGTCGTGGTAAGAGTTAGTTGGATGTCGTGTCGGCGGTACTTGGTTGCGACTAACAAGGACGAAGAAAAACGTAAAAAAAGAAAAGAACGTCAAAAAAAGAGGTGCAACACGAGGACTTCCCAGGAGGTCACGGTATGATCGCACCTGCCAAGTATCGCACGATCAATGCATATATTGCTTCGGCAGCGTGTATAAGTTTTAACACTTGGGGACACGCGTGCGAGGGCCCTGAGAAAAGAGGTGCAACACGAGGACTTCCCAGGAGGTCACCCATCCTAGTACTACTCTCGCCCAAGCACGCTTAACTGCGGAGTTCTGATGGGATCCAGTGCATTAGTACTGGTATGATCGCACCTGCCAAGGATCGCACGATCAATGCATATATGGCTTCGGCAGCGTGTATAAGTTTTAACACTTGGGGACACGCGTGCGAGGGCCCTGAGGTTGATGGTTTGCTCCGGAAAAGTCTTGGTAAGAGTTAGTTGGATGTCGTGTCGGCGGTACTTGGTTGCGACTAACAAGGACGAAGAAAAACGTAAAAAAAGAAAAGAACGTCAAAAAAATAGGTGCAACACGAGGACTTCCCAGGAGGTCACCCATCCTAGTACTACTCTCGCCCAAGCACGCTTCACTGCGGAGTTCTGATGGGATCCGGTGCATAAGTGCTGGTATGATCGCACCTGCCAAGTATCGCACGGTTAATGCATATATGGCTTCGGCAGCGTGTATAAGTTTTAACACTTGGGGACACGCGTGCGAGGGCCCTGAGGTGGATGGTTTGCTCCGGAAAAGTCTTGGTAAGAGTTAGTTGGATGTCGTGTCGGCGGTACTTGGTTGCGACTAACCAGGACGAAGAAAAACATAAAAAAAGAAAAGAACGTCAAAACAAGAGGTGCAACACGAGGACTTCCCAGGAGGTCACCCATCCTAGTACTACTCTCGCCCAAGCACGCTTAACTGCAGAGTTCTGATGGGATCCGGTGCATTAGTGCTGGTATGATCGCACCTGCCAAGTATCGCTTGGTCAATGCATATATGGATTCGGCAGCGTGTATAAGTTTTAACACTTGGGGACACGCGTGCGAGGGCCCTGAGGTGGATGGTTTGCTCCGGAAAAGTCGTGGTAAGAGTAAGTTGGATGTCGTGTCGGCGGTACTTGGTTGCGACTAACAAGGACGAAGAAAAACGTAAAAAAAGAAAAGAACGTCAAAAAAAGAGGTGCAACACGAGGACTTCCCAAGAGGTCACCAATCCTAGTACTACTCTCGCCCAAGCACGCTTAACTGCGGAGTTCTGATGGGATCCGGTGCATTAGTGCTGGTATGATCGCACCTGCCAAGTATCGCACGATCAATGCATATATGGCTTCGGCAGCGTGTATAAGTTTTAACACTTGGGGACACGCATGCGAGGGCCCTGAGGTGGATGGTTTGCTCCGGAAAAGTCGTGGTAAGAGTTAGTTGGATGTCGTGTCGGCGGTACTTGGTTGCGACTAACAAGGACGAAGAAAAACGTAAAAAAAGAAAAGAACGTCAAAAAAAGAGGTGCAACACGAGGACTTCCCAGGAGGTCACCAATCCTAGTACTACTCTCGCCCAAGCACGCTTAACTGCGGAGTTCTGATGGGATCCGGTGCATTAGTGCTGGTATGATCGCACCTGCCAAGTATCGCACGATCAATGCATATATGGCTTCGGCAGCGTGTATAAGTTTTAACACTTGGGGACACGCAGTGCGAGGGCCCTGAGGTGGATGGTTTGCTCCGGAAAAGTCGTGGTAAGAGTTAGTTGGATGTCGTGTCGGCGGTACTTGGTTGCGACTAACAAGGACGAAGAAAAACGTAAAAAAGAAAAGAACGTCAAAAAAAGAGGTGCAACACGAGGACTTCCCAGGAGGTCACCAATCCTAGTACTACTCTCGCCCAAGCACGCTTAACTGCGGAGTTCTGATGGGATCCGGTGCATTAGTGCTGGTATGATCGCACCTGCCAAGTATCGCACGATCAATGCATATATGGCTTCGGCAGCGTGTATAAGTTTTAACACTTGGGGACACCAGTGCGAGGGCCCTGAGGTGGATGGTTTGCTCCGGAAAAGTCGTGGTAAGAGTTAGTTGGATGTCGTGTCGGCGGTACTTGGTTGCGACTAACAAGGACGAAGAAAAACGTAAAAAAAGAAAAGAACGTCAAAAAAAGAGGTGCAACACGAGGACTTCCCAGGAGGTCACCAATCCTAGTACTACTCTCGCCCAAGCACGCTTAACTGCGGAGTTCTGATGGGATCCGGTGCATTAGTGCTGGTATGATCGCACCTGCCAAGTATCGCACGATCAATGCATATATGGCTTCGGCAGCGTGTATAAGTTTTAACACTTGGGGACACGCGTGCGAGGGCCCTGAGGTGGATGGTTTACTCCGGAAAAGTCGTGGTAAGAGTTAGTTGGATGTCGTGTCGGCGGTACTTGGTTGCGACTAACAAGGACGAAGAAAAACGTAAAAAAAGAAAAGAACGTCAAAAAAAGAGGTGCAACACGAGGACTTCCCAGGAGGTCACCCATCCTAGTACTACTCTCGCCCAAGCACGCTTAACTGCGGAGTTCTGATGGGATCCGGTGCATTAGTGCTGGTATGATCGCACCTGCCAAGTATCGCTTGGTCAATGCATATATGGATTCGGCAGCGTGTATAAGTTTTAACACTTGGGGACACGCGTGCGAGGGCCCTGAGGTGGATGGTTTGCTCCGGAAAAGTCGTGGTAAGAGTTAAGTTGGATGTCGTGTCGGCGGTACTTGGTTGCGACTAACAAGGACGAAGAAAAACGTAAAAAAAGAAAAGAACGTCATAAAAAGAGGTGCAACACGAGGACTTCCCAAGAGGTCACCAATCCTAGTACTACTCTCGCCCAAGCACGCTTAACTGCGGAGTTCTGATGGGATCCGGTGCATTAGTGCTGGTATGATCGCACCTGCCAAGTATCGCACGATCAATGCATATATGGCTTCGGCAGCGTGTATAAGTTTTAACACTTGGGGACACGCGTGCGAGGGCCCTGAGGTGGATGGTTTGCTCCGGAAAAGTCGTGGTAAGAGTTAGTTGGATGTCGTGTCGGCGGTACTTGGTTGCGACTAACAAGGACGAAGAAAAACGTAAAAAAGAAAAGAACGTCAAAAAAAGAGGTGCAACACGAGGACTTCCCAGGAGGTCACCAATCCTAGTACTACTCTCGCCCAAGCACGCTTAACTGCGGAGTTCTGATGGGATCCGGTGCATTAGTGCTGGTATGATCGCACCTGCCAAGTATCGCACGATCAATGCATATATGGCTTCGGCAGCGTGTATAAGTTTTAACACTTGGGGACACGCGTGCGAGGGCCCTGAGGTGGATGGTTTACTCCGGAAAAGTCGTGGTAAGAGTTAGTTGGATGTCGTGTCGGCGGTACTTGGTTGCGACTAACAAGGACGAAGAAAAACGTAAAAAAAGAAAAGAACGTCAAAAAAAGAGGTGCAACACGAGGACTTCCCAGGAGGTTACGGTATGATCGCACCTGCCAAGTATCGCACGATCAATGCATATATTGCTTCGGCAGCGTGTATAAGTTTTAACACTTGGGGACACGCGTGCGAGGGCCCTGAGAAAAGAGGTGCAACACGAGGACTTCCAAGGAGGTCACCCAACCTAGTACTACTCTCGCCCAAGCACGCTTAACTGCGGAGTTCTGATGGGATCCGGTGCATTAGTACTGGTATGATCGCACCTGCCAAGGATCGCACGATCAATGCATATATGGCTTCGGCAGCGTGTATAAGTTTTAACACTTGGGGACACGCGTGCGAGGGCCCTGAGGTGGATGGTTTGCTCCGGAAAAGTCTTGGTAAGAGTTAGTTGGATGTCGTGTCGGCGGTACTTGGTTGCGACTAACAAGGACGAAGAAAAACGTAAAAAAAGAAAAGAACGTCAAAAAAATAGGTGCAACACGAGGACTTCCCAGGAGGTCACCCATCCTAGTACTACTCTCGCCCAAGCACGCTTCACTGCGGAGTTCTGATGGGATCCGGTGCATAAGTGCTGGTATGATCGCACCTGCCAAGTATCGCACGGTTAATGCATATATGGCTTCGGCAGCGTGTATAAGTTTTAACACTTGGGGACACGCGTGCGAGGGCCCTGAGGTGGATGGTTTGCTCCGGAAAAGTCGTGGTAAGAGTTAGTTGGATGTCGTGTCGGCGGTACTTGGTTGCGACTAACCAGGACGAAGAAAAACATAAAAAAAGAAAAGAACGTCAAAAAAAGAGGTGCAACACGAGGACTTCCCAGGAGGTCACCCATCCTAGTACTACTCTCGCCCAAGCACGCTTCACTGCAGAGTTCTGATGGGATCCGGTGCATTAGTACTGGTATGATCACACCTGCCAAGTATCGCTTGGTCAATGCATATATGGATTCGGCAGCGTGTATAAGTTTTAACACTTGGGGACACGCGTGCGAGGGCCCTGAGGTGGATGGTTTGCTCCGGAAAAGTCGTGGTAAGAGTAAGTTGGATGTCGTGTCGGCGGTACTTGGTTGCGACTAACAAGGACGAAGAAAAACGTAAAAAAAGAAAAGAACGTCAAAAAAAGAGGTGCAACACGAGGACTTCCCAAGAGGTCACCAATCCTAGTACTACTCTCGCCCAAGCACGCTTAACTGCGGAGTTCTGATGGGATCCGGTGCATTAGTGCTGGTATGATCGCACCTGCCAAGTATCGCACGATCAATGCATATATGGCTTCGGCAGCGTGTATAAGTTTTAACACTTGGGGACACGCGTGCGAGGGCCCTGAGGTGGATGGTTTGCTCCGGAAAAGTCGTGGTAAGAGTTAGTTGGATGTCGTGTCGGCGGTACTTGGTTGCGACTAACAAGGACGAAGAAAAACGTAAAAAAGAAAAGAACGTCAAAAAAAGAGGTGCAACACGAGGACTTCCCAGGAGGTCACCAATCCTAGTACTACTCTCGCCCAAGCACGCTTAACTGCGGAGTTCTGATGGGATCCGGTGCATTAGTGCTGGTATGATCGCACCTGCCAAGTATCGCACGATCAATGCATATATGGCTTCGGCAGCGTGTATAAGTTTTAACACTTGGGGACACGCGTGCGAGGGCCCTGAGGTGGATGGTTTACTCCGGAAAAGTCGTGGTAAGAGTTAGTTGGATGTCGTGTCGGCGGTACTTGGTTGCGACTAACAAGGACGAAGAAAAACGTAAAAAAAGAAAAGAACGTCAAAAAAAGAGGTGCAACACGAGGACTTCCCAGGAGGTCACGGTATGATCGCACCTGCCAAGTATCGCACGATCAATGCATATATTGCTTCGGCAGCGTGTATAAGTTTTAACACTTGGGGACACGCGTGCGAGGGCCCTGAGAAAAGAGGTGCAACACGAGGACTTCCCAGGAGGTCACCCATCCTAGTACTACTCTCGCCCAAGCACGCTTAACTGCGGAGCGGTACTTGGTTGCGACTAACAAGGACGAAGAAAAACGTAAAAAAAGAAAAGAACGTCAAAAAAATAGGTGCAACACGAGGACTTCCCAGGAGGTCACCCATCCTAGTACTACTCTCGCCCAAGCACGCTTCACTGCGGAGTTCTGATGGGATCCGGTGCATAAGTGCTGGTATGATCGCACCTGCCAAGTATCGCACGGTTAATGCATATATGGCTTCGGCAGCGTGTATAAGTTTTAACACTTGGGGACACGCGTGCGAGGGCCCTGAGGTGGATGGTTTGCTCCGGAAAAGTCGTGGTAAGAGTTAGTTAGATGTCGTGTCGGCGGTACTTGGTTGCGACTAACCAGGACGAAGAAAAACATAAAAAAAGAAAAGAACGTCAAAAAAAGAGGTGCAACACGAGGACTTCCCACGAGGTCACCCATCCTAGTACTACACTCGCCCAAGCACGCTTAACTGCAGAGTTCTGATGGGATCCGGTGCATTAGTGCTGGTATGATCGCACCTGCCAAGTATCGCTTGGTCAATGCATATATGGATTCGGCAGCGTGTATAAGTTTTAACACTTGGGGACACGCGTGCGAGGGCCCTGAGGTGGATGGTTTGCTCCGGAAAAGTCGTGGTAAGAGTAAGTTGGATGTCGTGTCGGCGGTACTTGGTTGCGACTAACAAGGACGAAGAAAAACGTAAAAAAAGAAAAGAACGTCAAAAAAAGAGGTGCAACACGAGGACTTCCCAAGAGGTCACCAATCCTAGTACTACTCTCGCCCAAGCACGCTTAACTGCGGAGTTCTGATGGGATCCGGTGCATTAGTGCTGGTATGATCGCACCTGCCAAGTATCGCACGATCAATGCATATATGGCTTCGGCAGCGTGTATAAGTTTTAACACTTGGGGACACGCATGCGAGGGCCCTGAGGTGGATGGTTTGCTCCGGAAAAGTCGTGGTAAGAGTTAGTTGGATGTCGTGTCGGCGGTACTTGGTTGCGACTAACAAGGACGAAGAAAAACGTAAAAAAAGAAAAGAACGTCAAAAAAAGAGGTGCAACACGAGGACTTCCCAGGAGGTCACCCATCCTAGTACGACCCTCCCCCAAGCACGCTTAACTGCGAAGTTCTGATGGGATCCGGTGCATTAGTACTGGTATGATCGCACCTGCCAAGGATTGCACGATCAATGCATATATGGCTTCGGCAGCGTGTATAAGTTTTAACACTTGGGGACACGCGTGCGAGGGCCCTGAGGTGGATGGTTTGGTACGGAAAAGTCGTGGTAAGAGTTAGTTAGATGTCGTGTCGGCGGTACTTGGTTGCGACTAACAAGGACGAAGAAAAACGTAAAAAAAGAAAAGAACGTCAAAAAAAGAGGTGCAACACGAGGACTTCCCAGGAGGTCACCCATCCTAGTACTACTCTCGCCCAAGCACGCTTAACTGCGGTGTTCTGATGGGATCCGGTGCATTAGTGCTGGTATGATCGCACCTGCCAGGCATCGCACGATCAATGCATATATGGCTTCGGCAGCGTGTATAAGTTTTAACACTTGGGGACACGCGTGCGAGGGCCCTGAGGTGGATGGTTTGCTCCGGAAAAGTCTTGGTAAGAGTTAGTTGGATGTCGTGTCGGCGGTACTTGGTTGCGACTAACAAGGACGAAGAAAAACGTAAAAAAAGAAAAGAACGTCAAAAAAAGAGGTGCAACACGAGGACTTCCCAGGTGGTCACCCATCCTAGTACTACTCTCGCCCAAGCACGCTTAACTGCGGAGTTCTGATGGGATCCGGTGCATTAGTGCTGGTATGATCGCACCTGCCAGGCATCGCACGATCAATGCATATATGGCTTCGGCAGCGTGTATAAGTTTTAACACTTGGGGACACGCGTGCGAGGGCCCTGAGGTGGATGGTTTGCTCCGGAAAAGTCGTGGTAAGAGTTAGTTGGATGTCGTGTCGGCGGTACTTGGTTGCGACTAACAAGGACGAAGAAAAACGTAAAAAAAGAAAAGAACGTCAAAAAAAGAGGTGCAACACGAGGACTTCCCAGGAGGTCACCCATCCTAGTACTACTCTCTCCCAAGCACGCTTAACTGCGGAGTTCTGATGGGATCCGGTGCATTAGTACTGGTATGATCGCACCTGCCAAGGATCGCACGATCAATGCATATATGGCTTCGGCAGCGTGTATAAGTTTTAACACTTGGGGACACGCGTGCAAGGGCCCTGAGGTGGATGGTTTGCTCCGGAAAAGTCGTGGTAAGAGTTAGTTGGATGTCGTGTCGGCGGTACTGGGTTGCTTCTAACAAGGACGAAGAAAAACGTAAAAAAAGAAAAGAACGTCAAAAAAATAGGTGCAACACGAGGACTTCCCAGGAGGTCACCCATCCTAGTACTACTCTCGCCCAAGCACGCTTCACTGCGGAGTTCTGATGGGATCCGGTGCATAAGTGCTGGTATGATCGCACCTGCCAAGTATCGCACGGTGAATGCATATATGGCTTCGGCAGCGTGTATAAGTTTTAACACTTGGGGACACGCGTGCGAGGGCCCTGAGGTGGATGGTTTGCTCCGGAAAAGTCGTGGTAAGAGTTAGTTGGATGTCGTGTCGGCGGTACTTGGTTGCGACTAACAAGGACGAAGAAAAACATAAAAAAAGAAAAGAACGTCAAAAAAAGAGGTGCAACACGAGGACTTCCCAGGAGGTCACCCATCCTAGTACTACTCTCGCCCAAGCGCGCTTAACTGCGGTGTTCTGATGGGATCCGGTGCATTAGTGCTGGTATGATCGCACCTGCCAGGCATCGCACGATCAATGCATATATGGCTTCGGCAGCGTGTATAAGTTTTAACACTTGGGGACACGCGTGCGAGGGCCCTGAGGTGGATGGTTTGCTCCGGAAAAGTCTTGGTAAGAGTTAGTTGGATGTCGTGTCGGCGGTACTTGGTTGCGACTAACAAGGACGAAGAAAAACGTAAAAAAAGAAAAGAACGTCAAAAAAAGAGGTGCAACACGAGGACTTCCCAGGAGGTCACCAATCCTAGTACTACTCTCGCACAAGCACGCTTAACTGCGGAGTTCTGATGGGATTCGGTGCATTAGTGCTGGTATGATCGCACCTGCCAAGTATCGCACGATCAATGCATATATGGCTTCGGCAGCGTGTATAAGTTTTAAAACTTGGGGACACGCGTGCGAGGGCCCTGAGGTAGATGGTTTACTCCGGAAAAGTCGTGGTAAGAGTTAGTTGGATGTCGTGTCGGCGGTACTTGGTTGCGACTAACAAGGACGAAGAAAAACGTAAAAAAAGAAAAGAACGTCAAAAAAAGAGGTCCAACACGAGGACTTCCCAGGAGGTCACCCATCCTAGTACTACTCTTGCCCAAGCACGCTTAACTGCGGAGTTCTGATGGGATCCGGTGCATTAGTGCTGGTATGATCGCACCTGCCAAGTATCGCACGATCAATGCATATATGGCTTCGGCAGCGTGTATAAGTTTTAACACTTGGGGACACGCGTGCGAGGGCCCTGAGAAAAGAGGTGCAACACGAGGACTTCCCAGGAGGTCACCCATCCTAGTACTACTCTCGCCCATGCACGCTTAACTGCGGAGTTCTGATGGGATCCGGTGCATTAGTACTGGTATGATCGCACCTGCCAAGGATCGCACGATCAATGCATATATGGCTTCGGCAGCGTGTATAAGTTTTAACACTTGGGGACACGCGTGCGAGGGCTTCCCAAGAGGTCACCCATCCTAGTACTACTCTCGCCTAAGCACGCTTAACTTTGGAGTTCTGATGGGATCCGGTGCATTAGTGCTGGTATGATCGCACCTGCCAACTATCGCACGATCAATGCATATATGGCTTCGGCAGCGTGTATAAGTTTTAACACTTGGGGACATGCGTGCGAGGGCCACGTCAAAAAAAGAGGTGCAACACGAGGACTGCCCAGGAGGTCACCCATCCTAGTACTACTCTCACCCAAGCACGCTTAACTGCGGAGTTCTGATGGGATCCGGTGCATTAGTGCTGGTATGATTGCACCTGCCAAGCATCGCACGATCAATGCATATATTGCTTCCGCAGCGTGTATAAGTTTTAACACTTGGGGACACGCGTGCGAGGGCCCTGAGGTGGATGGTTTCGTACGGAAAAGTCGTGGTAAGAGTTAGTTAGATGTCGTGTCGGCGGTACTTGGTTGCGACTAACAAGGACGAAGAAAAACGTAAAAAAAGAAAAGAACGTCAAAAAAAGAGGTGCAACACGAGGACTTTCGAGGAGGTCACCCATCCTAGTACTACTCTCACCCAAGCACGCTTAACTCCGGAGTTCTGATGGGATCCGGTGCATTAGTGCTGGTATGATCGCACCTGCCAAGTATCGCACGATCAATGCATATACGGCTTCGGCAGCGTGTATAAGTTTTAACACTTGGGGACACGCGTGCGAGGGCCCTGAGGTGGATGGTTTGCTCCAGAAAAGTCGTGGTAAGAGTTAGTTGGATGTCGTGTCGGCGTTACTTGGTTGCGGCGACTAACAAGGACGAAAATAAAACGTAAAAAAGAAACGAACGTCAAAAAAAGAGGTGCAACACGAGGACTTCCCAGGAGGTCACCCATCCTAGTACTACTCTCGCCCAAGCACGCTTAACTGCGGAGTTCTGATGGGATCCGGTGCATTAGTGCTGGTATGATCGCACCTGCCAAGTATCGCACGATCAATGTATGTATGGCTTCGGCAGCGTGTATAGGTTTTAACACTTGGTGAGACGCGTGCGAGGGCCCTGAGGTGGATGGTTTTCTCCGAAAAAGTCGTGGTAAGAGTTAGTTGGATGTCGTGTCGGCGTTACTTGGTTGCGGCGACTAACAAGGACGAAAATAAAACGTAAAAAAGAAACGAACGTCAAAAAAAGAGGTGCAACACGAGGACTTCCCAGGAGGTCACCCATCCTAGTACTACTCTCGCCCAAGCACGCTTAACTGCGGAGTTCTGATGGGATCCGGTGCATTAGTGCTGGTATGATCGCACCTGCCAAGTATCGCACGATCAATGTATGTATGGCTTCGGCAGCGTGTATAAGTTTTAACACTTGGGGACACGCGTGCGAGGGCCCTGAGGTGGATGGTTTGCTCCGGAAAAGTCGTGGTAAGAGTTAGTTGGATGTCGTGTCGGCGGTACTTGGTTGCGACTAACAAGGACGAAGAAAAACGTAAAAAAGAAAAGAACGTCAAAAAAAGAGGTGCAACACGAGGACTTCCCAGGAGGTCACCAATCCTAGTACTACTCTCGCCCAAGCACGCTTAACTGCGGAGTTCTGATGGGATCCGATGCATTAGTGCTGGTATGATCGCACCTGCCAAGTATCGCACGATCAATGCATATATGGCTTCGTCAGCGTGTATAAGTTTTAACACTTGGGGACACGAGTGCGAGGGCCCTGAGGTGGATGGTTTGCTCCGGAAAAGTCGTGGTAAGAGTTAGTTGGATGTCGTGTCGGCGAAACTTTGTTGCGACTAACAAGGACGAAGAAAAACGTAAAAAAAGAAAAGAACGTCAAAAAAAGAGGTGCAACACGAGGACTTTCCAGGAGGTCACCCATCCTAGTACTACTCTCGCCCAAGCACGCTTCACTACGGAGTTCTGATGGGATCCGGTGCATAAGTGCTGGTATGATCGTACCTGCCAAGTATCGCACGGTTAATGCATATATGGCTTCGGCAGCGTGTATAAGTTTTAACACTTGGGGACACGCGTGCGAGGGCCCTATGGTGGATGGTTTGCTCCGGAAAAGTCGTGGTAAGAGTTAGTTGGATGTCGTGTCGGCGGTACTTGGTTGCGACTAACAAGGACGAAGAAAAACGTAAAAAAAGAAAAGAACGTTAAAAAAAGAGGTGCAACACGAGGACTTCCCAGGAGGTCACCAATCCTAGTACTACTCTCGCCCAAGCACGCTTAACTACGGAGTTCTGATGGGATCCGGTGCATTAGTGCTGGTATGATCGCACCTGCCAAGTATCGCACGATCAATGCATATATGGCTTCGTCAGCGTGTATAAGTTTTAACACTTGGGGACACGCGTGCGAGGGCCCTGAGGTGGATGGTTTGCTCCGGAAAAGTCGTGGTAAGAGTTAGTTGGATGTCGTGTCGGCGAAACTTGGTTGCGACTAACAAGGACGAAGAAAAACGTAAAAAAAGAAAAGAACGTCAAAAAAAGAGGTGCAACACGAGGACTTTCCAGGAGGTCACCCATCCTAGTACTACTCTCGCCCAAGCACGCTTCACTGCGGAGTTCTGATGGGATCCGGTGCATAAGTGCTGGTATGATCGCACCTGCCAAGTATCGCACGGTTAATGCATATATGGCTTCGGCAGCGTGTATAAGTTTTAACACTTGGGGACACGCGTGCGAGGGCCCTGAGGTGGATGGTTTCGTACGGAAAAGTCGTGGTAAGAGTTAGTTAGATGTCGTGTCGGCGGTACTTGGTTGCGACTAACAAGGACGAAGAAAAACGTAAAAAAAGAAAAGAACGTCAAAAAAAGAGGTGCAACACGAGGACTTCCGAGGAGGTCACCCATCCTAGTACTACTCTCGCCCAAGCACGCTTGGACTTCTGATGGGATCCGGTGCATTAGTGCTGGTATGATCGCACCTGCCAAGTATCGCACGATCAATGCATATACGGCTTCGGCAGCGTGTATAAGTTTTAACACTTGGGGACACGCGTGCGAGGGCCCTGAGGTGGATGGTTTGCTCCGGAAAAGTCGTGGTAAGAGTTAGTTGGATGTCGTGTCGGCGGTGCTTGGTTGCGACTAACAAGGACGAAGAAAAACGTAAAAAAAGAAAAGAACGTCAAAAAAAGAGGTGCAACACGAGGACTTCCCAGGAGGTCACCAATCCTAGTACTACTCTCGCCCAAGCACGCTTAACTGCGGAGTTCTGATGGGATCCGGTGCATTAGTGCTGGTAAGATCGCACCTGCCAAGTATCGCACGATCAATGCATATATGGCTTCGTCAGCGTGTATAAGTTTTAACACTTGGGGACACGCGTGCGAGGGCCCTGAGGTGGATGGTTTGCTCCGGAAAAGTCGTGGTAAGAGTTAGTTGGATGTCATGTCGGCGAAACTTGGTTGCGCGACTAACAAGGACGAAGAAAAACGTAAAAAAGAAAAGAACGTCAAAAAAAGAGGTGCAACACGAGGACTTCCCAGGAGGTCACCCATCCTAGTACTACTCTCGCCCAAGCACGCTTCACTGCGGAGTTCTGATGGGATCCGGTGCATAAGTGCTGGTATGATCGCACCTGCCAAGTATCGCACGGTTAATGCATATATGGCTTCGGCAGCGTGTATAAGTTTTAACACTTGGGGACACGCGTGCGAGGGCCATGAGGTGGATGGTTTCGTACGGAAAAGTCGTGGTAAGAGTTAGTTAGATGTCGTGTCGGCGGTACTTGGTTGCGACTAACAAGGACGAAGAAAAACGTAAAAAAAGAAAAGAACGTCAAAAAAAGAGGTGCAACACGAGGACTTTCCGAGGAGGTCACCCATCCTAGTACTACTCTCGCCCAAGCACGCTTAACTGCGGAGTTCTGATGGGATCCGGTGCATTAGTGCTGGTATGATCGCACCTGCCAAGTATCGCACGATCAATGCATATATGGCTTCGGCAGCGTGTATAAGTTTTAACACTTGGGGACACGCGTGCGAGGGCCCTGAGGTGGATGGTTTGCTCCGGAAAAGTCGTGGTAAGAGTTAGTTGGATGTCGTGTCGGCGGTACTTGGTTGCGACTAACAAGGACGAAGAAAAACGTAAAAAAAGAAAAGAACGTCAAAAAAAGAGGTGCAACACGAGGACTTCCCAGGAGGTCACCAATCCTAGTACTACTCTCGCCCAAGCACGCTTAACTGCGGAGTTCTGATGGGATCCGGTGCATTAGTGCTGGTATGATCGCAGCTGCCAAGTATCGCACGATCAATGCATATATGGCTTCGTCAGCGTGTATAAGTTTTAACACTTGGGGACACGCGTGCGAGGGCCCTGAGGTGGATGGCATGCTCCGGAAAAGTCGTGGTAAGAGTTAGTTGGATGTCGTGTCGGCGGTACTTGGTTGCGACTAACACGGACGAAGAAAAACGTAAAAAAAGAAAAGAACGTCAAAAAAAGAGGTGCAACACGAGGACTTCCTAGGAGGTCACCAATCCTAGTACTACTCTCGCCCAAGCACGCTTAACTGCGGAGTTCTGATGAGATCCGGTGCATTAGTGCTGGTATGATCGCACCTGCCAAGTATCGCACGATCAATGCATATATGGCTTCGGCAGCGTGTATAAGTTTTAACACTTGGGGACACGCGTGCGAGGGCCCTGAGGTGGATGGTTTCCTCCGGAAAAGTCGTGGTAAGAGTTAGTTGGATGTCGTGTCGGCGGTACTTGGTTGCGACTAACAAGGACGAAGAAAAACGTAAAAAAAGAAAAGAACGTCAAAAAAAGAGGTGCAACACGAGGACTTGCCAGGAGGTCACCCATCCTAGTACTACTCTCGCCCAAGCACGCTTAACTGCGGAGTTCTGATGGGATCCCAAAAAATGGTGCAACACGTGGACTTCCCAGGAGGTCACCCATCCTAGTACTACTCTCGCCCAAGCACGCATAACTACGGAGTTCTGATGGGATCCGGTGCATTTGTGCTGGTATGATCACACCTGCCAAGTATCGCACGATCAATGCATATATCGCTTCGGCAGCGTGTATATGTTTTAACACTTGGGGACACGCGTGCGAGGACCCTGAGGTGGATGGTTTGCTCCGGAAAAGTCGTGGTAAGAGTTAGTTGGATGTCGTGTCGGCGATACTTGGTTGCGACTAACAAGGACGAAGAAAAACGTAAAAAAAGAAAAGAACGTCAAAAAAAGAGGTGCAACACGAGGACTGCCCAGGAGGTCACCCATCCTAGTACTACTCTCACCCAAGCACGCTTAACTGCGGCGTTCTGATGGGATCCGATGCATTAGTGCTGGTATGATCGCACCTGCCAAGCATCGCACGATCAATGCATATATTGCTTCGGCAGCGTGTATAAGTTTTAACACTTGGGGACACGCGTGCGAGGGCCCTGAGGTGGATGGTTTGGTACGGAAAAGTCGTGGTAAGAGTTAGTTAGATGTCGTGTCGGCGGTACTTGGTTGCGACTAACAAGGACGAAGAAAAACGTAAAAAAAGAAAAGAACGTCAAAAAAAGAGGTGCAACACGAGGACTTCCCAGAAGGTCACCCATCCTAGTACTACTCTCGCCTAAGCACGCTTAACTGCGGAGTTCTGATGGGATCCGGTGCATTAGTGCAGGTATGATCGCACCCGCCAAGTATCGCACGATCAATGCATATATGGCTTCGGCAGCGTGTATAAGTTTCAACACTTGGGGACATGCGTGCGAGGGCCACGTCAAAAAAAGAGGTGCAACACGAGGACTGCCCAGGAGGTCACCCATCCTAGTACTACTCTCACCCAAGCACGCTTAACTGCGAAGTTCTGATGGGATCCGGTGCATTAGTGCTGGTACGATCGCACCTGCCAAGCATCGCATGATCAATGCATATATTGCTTCGGCAGCGTGTATAAGTTTTAACACTTGGGGACACGCGTGCGAGGGCCCTGAGGTGGATGGTTTGGTACGGAAAAGTCGTGGTAAGAGTTAGTTGGATGTCATGTCGGCGGTACTTGGTTGCGACTAACAAGGACGAAGAAAAACGTAAAAAAAGAAAAGAACGTCAAAAAAAGAGGTGCAACACGAGGACGTCCCAGGTGGTCACCCATCCTAGTACTACTCTCGCCCAAGCACGCTTAACTGCGGTGTTCTGATGGGATCCGTTGCATTAGTGCTGGTATGATCGCACCTGCCAAGTATCGCACGATCAATGCCTATATGGCTTCGGCAGCGTGTATAAGTTTTAACACTTGGGGACACGCGTGCGAGGGTCCCTGAGGTGGATGGTTTGCTCCGGAAAAGTCGTGGTAAGAGTTAGTTGGATGTCGTGTCGGCGGTACTTGGTTGCGACTAACAAGGACGAAGAAAAACGTAAAAAAGAAAAGAACGTCAAAAATAGAGGTGCAACACGAGGACTTCCGAGGAGGTCACCCATCCTAGTACTACTCTCGCCCAAGCACGCTTAACTGCAGAGTTCTGATGGGATCCGGTGCATTAGTGCTGGTATGATCGCACCTGCCAAGTATCGCACGATCAATGCATATATGGCTTCGGCAGCGTGTATAAGTTTTAACACTTGGGGCACGCGTGCGAGGGCCCTGAGGTGGATGGTTTGCTCCGGAAAAGTCGTGGTAAGAGTTAGTTGGATGTCGTGTCGGCGGTACTTGGTTGCGACTAACAAGGACGAAGAAAAACGTAAAAAAGAAAAGAACGTCAAAAAAAGAGGTGCAACACGAGGACTTCCCAGGAGGTCACCCATCCTAGTACTACTCTCGCCCAAGCACGCTTAACTGCAGAGTTCTGATGGGATCCGGTGCATTAGTGCTGGTATGATCGCACCTGCCAAGTATCGCACGATCAATGCATATATGGCTTCGGCAGCGTGTATAAGTTTTAACACTTGGGGACACGCGTGCGAGGGCCCTGAGGTGGATGGTTTGCTCCGGAAAAGTCGTGGTAAGAGTTAGTTGGATGTCGTGTCGGCGGTACTTGGTTGCGACTAACAAGGACGAAGAAAAACGTAAAAAAGAAAAGAACGTCAAAAAAAGAGAAGAACGTCAAAAAAAGAGGTGCAACACGAGGACTTCCCAGGAGGTCACCCATCCTAGTACTACTCTCGCCCAAGCACGCTTAACTGCGGAGTTCTGATGGGATCCGGTGCATTAGTGCTGGTATGATCGCACCTGCCAAGTATCGCACGATCAATGCATATATGGCTTCGGCCCGGTGCATTAGTGCTGGTATGATCGCACCTGCCAAGTATCGCACGATCAATGCATATATGGCTTCGGCAGGGACACGCGGTGCAACACGAGGACTTCCCAGGAGGTCACCCATCCTAGTACTACTCTCGCCCAAGCACGCTTAACTGCGGAGTTCTGATGGGATCCGGTGCATTAGTGCTGGTATGATCGCACCTGCCAAGGATCGCACGAAAAATGCATATATGGCTTCGGCAGCGTGTATAAGTTTTAACACTTGGGGACATCCGTGCGAGGGCCATCCAAGCACGCTTAACTGCGGAGTTCTGATATAAGTTTTAACACTTGGGGACATGCGTGCGAGGGCCACGTCAAAAAAGAAGTGCAACACGAGGACTTCCTAAGCGGAGTTCTGATGGGATCCGGTGCATTAGTACTGGTATGATCGCACCTGCCAAGGATCGCACGATCAATGCATATATGGCTTCGGCAGCGTGTATAAGTTTTAACACTTGAGGACACGCGTGCGAGGGCCCTGAGGTGGATGGTTTGCTCCGGAAAAGTCGTGGTAAGAGTTAGTTGGATGTCGTGTCGGCGGTACTTGGTTGTGACTAACAAGGACGAAGAAAAACGTAAAAAAAGAAAAGAACGTTTATAACAATTCTTTTTATATTAAAACATTTTAATATTAAAATAAATGAGTCTCATTAATTTTTAATTCACTATCACTTCTAAAATATCATTTTCTAGGGCTTCACAAAAATTATTAAAGATTTTTTTTTCAATTTAAACTAAATTATTTAAAAATAATTCTTTAAAACATAAATTCAAAGAAAAAATATCCTTATATATAATGGATATGTATGCCTGTTTTTCAGTACATTTTAGCGATATGTACCGGGTTTTAGTAGACAAAAATATCCTTATATATAATGGATTCTAAGTTTTAAGGTTAAGGGGTATTTTAATAATTTTCATTCTCAAAACTAAAAAAAAAAAAAAACCGCCAAACCCTTACTCACCTCTCTCATTCCTCTCAACCCTTTCTCTTTCCTCTTTCTCACTCCAATCTTTTCTCTGTCATTCCTACTGTAGCCCCAATTGAAAAAATCAGAAACACTTCCTGTTAGACAATCTTACAAAAAAATGATTTTATAATGAGTTTTCATCTTATAATTTTTGTCTTATCTAATTTTATTCAATTTTCACAAGCATAAAGGAATTGGTAATTGACTTGGAAAAAATCAGAAATACTCGCTGTTAAATAATTTCTTACAAAAAATGATTCTATAATTTTATTTTATAATTTTTGTCTTATCTAATTTTATGTAATTTTCACAAGCATAATGACATCAAACGAATTGGTAATTGGCCTGGAAAAAAATCAGAAACACTCAGTTGTTAAACAATTTCTTACAAAAAAATGACTTTATAATGAGTTTTCATTTTATAATTTTTGTCGTATATAATTTTATCTAATTTTCACAAGCATAATGACATCCGAAAGAATTGGTAATTGGGCTGTAGGGTTTTTTTAGATACGATGATTCCACAAATACAGATGATGAAATTAGAGAGGTTAGTGAAGATGGTGAAATTGAAGAGATCTTGAATGAACCTTTGCCTGAAGGTGAATATGTAAATGACTCAACTCTTTACAAAGACAAATTGTTTATAGGCAATTGTTTCTGATTTTTACAGTTGGGACTATAGTAGGGATGACAGAGAAAATGTTGGAGTGAGAGAGATGAAAGAGAAAGGATTGAGAGGAATGAGAGAGGTGAGTAAGGGTTTGGGTTTTTTTTTTTTTTTTTTAAGTTTTGAGAATGAAAATTATTAAAATACCCTTAACCTTAAAACTTAGAATCCATGATATATAAGGGTATTTTTGTCTACTAAAATCCGGTACACATTGCTAAAATGTACCAACTGAAAAACGGCAGCGTTAACAAACCCATGTATATATATATATATATATATATATATATATATATATATATATATATATATATATATATATATATATATATATATATATATATATATATATATATATATATATATATATATATATATATATATATTCTTTTTTTTTCCTCCATAAGTAAGAAACAAATATGAAAGAAGAAAATATGCATTATGAGACTAGTAAGATTAAGAAAGAACGAACACAAAATTACAGGAAGCAAAGTAAGAATAACTTCTAAAATCAAATACGACCGAATATAAATTAACTTAAAATGCATCTCAAATATTAATTCTATTAAAAGTTAAATTTTGTTTAAACAATTTTTTTTTAGTATTACTCAAATATAAATCATATTACTAACTTAAAAAGAATAATAAAGTGGAGTTAGTGAATTAAACAGTAATGTAAATTCTAAAAAGAGAAAATTAGATTAGCGAGAGCCAGCGAAGCATTTGCATAGGAAAATGGTAGGAGTGAGAAAGGAAGGTTCCAAGCCTCAAATCGCAGATTTCATCTCCTTCTGCTTCATCTCTTACTCTCATCACATCACTCGAATCTAACCGCACCATTCTTCAGACTGATACATTCATAGATCAAAATCAAAGGTAACAAAACTTCGCAGCAGGGTTGAATCCAATACTGATTATGACGGGGAAGCAACAATCCTCGTTCTTCTCTCTGCGAGGTTCTCTCCTGTTCCTCGCAATCCTCACTCTTCTCTCCTTCACCTACCTCGCTCTCAGATACTCCACCCCGCCACCCCAGGTACCCATTTCTCCTGTTTCTCCCACCCCATTTTCCAATTTCACATTTTTCACCGCTTTCTTGATTACCCTTTTGCTCTAGGTTTCCAAGTTCTCCGTCACGAAGCTCAACGACGCGCGGGGAACCGGGAAAGAAGAGGAGTGTGGAGGAGGAAGAGGACGAGGAGGAGAAGAAGAACTGTATTCGGACACGTTTCACTCTCCGCGTGTGTTCAAGCTGAACTACGAGGAGATGGAGAAGAAGTTCAAGGTGTATATATACCCTGATGGGGATCCCAACACGTTCTACCAGACGCCGAGGAAGCTCACTGGGAAGTACGCCAGCGAGGGCTATTTCTTCCAGAACATCAGAGAGAGTCACTTCCGCACCGAAAACCCCGATGAGGCGCACCTCTTCTTCATCCCCATCTCGTGTCACAAGATGCGCGGCAAGGTATTTTCTTTCTCTTTCTGCATTCTCTTTTGTTGAGATCTGGGTAGAATGGTAGGAGAATGTTTGATGCTTCCATGCATTGCCGGTGTGTAGTAAATGTGGATTGATAGTTAAAAGGGAAATTGTTGGAGATCTTGTATTGGTTAGTGATATGGCCAAAATGGTGAATATAAGTGGGGGGACTTCTTACTTCACGAGCTGGCTTGGGGTTAAGTCCAAAATCAAAATTCAAATATGGTATCTAACCTATCTTATAGTTGTTTGTTTGGCCACCTGTTATTAAAGTCTATACAATGGTTGGTGTTGGACCTCTCAAATCACTTGTTTTTAGACCATCTATAGATGTCTAGTTTTACAAAGTCTAGACTCGAGATATCTAGTCATTGGGGAGATGTGATAAAGATCTCGCATTGTAGGTTCAAACTAAAAATTATAAAGAAAGTTATGAATGCAGATGAAAGATTGATAAAATTATAAATATCATCCCATATTGGATGGTTAAGTTACTGCTTCTAGGGGGAATTTGATCTCATGTTTGTGTTATGCAGGGCACGTCTTATGAGAACATGACGATCATAGTACAAAATTATGTGGAGGGCTTGATATCCAAATATCCTTATTGGAACAGAACCTTGGGTGCTGATCACTTCTTTGTCACTTGTCATGATGTTGGTGTGAGGGCGACGGAAGGTCTTGAGTTGCTTGTGAAAAATTCCATTCGAGCAGTCTGTTCCCCCAGCTATGATGTTGGATTTATTCCGCACAAAGATGTTGCTCTGCCTCAAGTGCTACAGCCTTTTGCTCTTCCTGCTGGGGGGAATGATGTAGAAAACAGGTGACGTTTTTCAAGTCATGTGTGGCTCCAATTTAGTTTCATTGCTTGCTGGGGAATTGGGGAATATTAGGTTTTGGGGACTGGATTTTCGGTTTGAATGACTTATCGTCCAGCTTTTGAAGGGTTTGTTAATCTTTTATGGTCAGAGTGATGGAAGTTACTTGATATTTCTCATAATGTTCAAAGACCTTTATCAGACTCTGGCTCATGAACCTCAAGTCTTTATTAATAATATGCTGCAATTGCTCTTTAGTTTCTGGTATCCTGGGTAAACACTATTTATGCTGTGGATCTTAAAAACCTTCCGTGGAGTACACACTGCTTGGCAAGAGCTTAAGACAAGAAAAATGCCAGTAACCTCCATGTTGCAACAAAATGCTATTCTGAGTTTCAATATTTTTATCCTGTTCAAGAGGCCGGTTTTTATTTGTTTAATGTAAATAGTACGAAAAATGAATATCGAGTCTACATTTCCAGCCACAGAATTAGTAAGGATGCTTAGCTAATTTCTTTCATAAATAAATCTGTGGTTTGCAGGACTCAACTTGGATTTTGGGCTGGTCATCGTAACTCTAAAATTAGAGTTATTCTTGCACGTGTGTGGGAAAATGACACAGAACTTGATATTTCAAACAACAGAATTAGTAGGGCTACTGGGCATCTAGTGTACCAGAAGAGATTTTACAGGAGTAAATTTTGTATATGTCCTGGTGGATCCCAGGTCAATAGTGCTCGAATAGCAGACTCTATCCATTATGGGTGCATCCCTGGTAAGATAATCCCTTCTGTTGATTTTTTCCCTTTTTGATTTTATAGTTGTGTATTCAGCTTCTTAGAATTGCATACCTGTATGACTGACTGTACAAGTATATAATAACCAAATACCTATTGTCTACTGGTTTTTTATCATTTTTCATGGATGGTGAGAGTGGTTGCATATTTCTTGTGTCTATTGAGAAACATTTGCAAACCCTATCCTTGTCTACACTGATTATTCAATCTTTGGTTGCTTCTATCACCCCTAAGATTGGATAGTAGAATTGAAACTTTATTGTGGGATGATAATTGAGTGTCCGATTTATGGGGGTTCTATAATCAATTAACTGTCTTTAACTATATACAAAAATAGTTTAATTTGGAAAGGCATATTTAATACGTGGAATAATAGCTGAACCCTTTTATTGTTGTGGACTGTTGGAGGTAGTGGAGGTTGTAATACAACCATTGAAATGTGGAATTGGGGCCCAGGGACCAATTTTAGGATATGCTCTCTTGCTCCACCTGTCTAATCTTCTTATTAAGGTCGAATTCAGTAGAAGCCATGTGTAAACAGATTACACGTACACTTCACCTTAGCTTGTTAAAAAGAATTAAATAAGGATATTGTAAATGACATTTGAGCTGTAACTCGGTTTTGTATAAATTTGTGTTCTGCTTTGATATTCTTGCATTTGGGACAGGATTATTTAGACTACTGTACTGACCTATAGCTGCTTATGTTGTTTTGCAGTGATATTGTCAAATTACTATGACCTTCCTTTTAATGATATTCTTGACTGGAATAAATTTGCTGTGGTACTCAAAGAGAAAGATGTATACCAGCTTAAACAAATCCTCAAAAATATATCAGATGCCGAGTTTGTTGCACTTCATTATAATTTGGTAAAGGTATAAATCCTCTCAATACTTTATATAAAATCTATATATTAGTAAAATGTTTTAGTTTTGTGAACCTTTGCTTTTAATTCAGAAAAACCTTCGTTTGGTCGGTAGAATTTTTCATTGTCAATTGAATTATTGTTTTTATGTTGGAGCTCACATAAAGTTACTTCATGCTCTCAGGTTCAGAAACATTTCCAATGGAATTCACCCCCAATCACATTTGATGCTTTCCATATGGTTATGTATGACCTCTGGTTACGCCATCACACGATCAAATACTGATATTTAGACTCACTCTAAAACACTCTTGTTTTGTATACAACTTACAGTTTTAGCAACCGAGAGAGCACTGTAAATAGCCAATTACAGTTTTGTATACAGCAGCTGGCTTATTCTATATTCTTGCACCCACAACATTTCGGTTAATTTGTTATTTGTTTGCGGTAAGGCTTTGTTGGGTTGAAACTAATACATAGCCAAGCCACTAAGGCTGGTGCAATTGTTCAAGTTGTTCAAAATCCTAACTAGAACATGGGTCGGCTTGGCTTTCAATTGTAACACCTGACTGACTCGTGGTAGTTATTTAACTGTATGCTTACATAATTTGGATAATATTACCCTGGAATAAAGGCCATCAGGTATTAGTAGTCATGCACTATCATTTTGGTCATCTAACTACAGTTTCATTACTGTCTAAACTTATACGATAGTTTGTGAGCATCGCAGTGATTTAAAGTTTCTTGGTTAACATAATAAGAGTACGTTCCTTACAAGTATGCTCTTTCGATAAGCTTTGAAGGCATCTTAGACTCTTATTTTGTTTGTTTTATAAATAAAGGAAATATTAATTATTCAAGAGTCTTAACTAGCATAGATATCGAATAAGAATTAAGGACTCAGAGATAATGAAAAAGCTTAAATTCTAATAGATATTTATTGTTAATGAAATATAAGTAATTTCCTTAAACTTTGTATCTTATAAAAAGTAAAGTCTCTAAAAGTAAGAAAAATATCATTATATTAAATGGCAATCATTATCCTATTCATAGATTAAAAGCAACAACCCTAACCTACCCTAGGTCACTTTCCTAATTTGTATCATTTTCATTTTTTCACTCACTTTATAAATAAAGTCGGTTTTATATTGTTAAATTAGGTTTAAAGTCTATTTTTTAATATTCACATGGTATCATCTTAACTACAAGGTTCTAACGGCTACTTACTCACATAATCTCAAACTTTTAGAACTGGCTCTATTGCATGCTGTTAATGATAAATATCAGCTAATCTACATCAAGTAGAGATCATTCACTGATTCACTATTTTTTACTTTAGTACAGAAAACATGCGTGTCTGGAAGATTATATCATACAGTGCTCTTTTTTACACGGAACATTTATAGACATAAAATAATAATATTATTAAGAAAAATAAATAAGAGGAATCAAAAACAGATATTGATCATAAGCATCCCATTTGTTTCTACTTGAAAAATAGATGAAGGAACAAGAGCAAAATTAATTTATATACCACATTTGAGCATTCATCTATAACTGAATTAGGAATATTAAACCCAGAACTTCCTTGATGTAAAATTTTGATATTTACATCTTCATGGATGTATGGAAGTATTGAGCACACATCTGTATGAATAACTAGTATTAAAAGTTATGATGAGAAAATGGACCAGATGAAATAATCATACATGGTTAATCCTTCCCACGTTCTGTATGACCTGCTAAGAAAATTATTTTATAGAGAAGCTACGGAAAGGATATAACAAATGTGTTTCACCAGTAATCTTTACAGGAACATAAACCTCCTTTAAAATGATGGAATCTCTTTGCATCTCTAGCAATAATATATCTCCCAGTAAGTAAAGAAACAAATTTTATCCAACTGTGGCAATCCCCACAAACTCTAAGATTCTTAAAAATCCTGATAGTAGTAGTCCTACCAATAGTCTTCCATAAAGCAAAAGCTATTGCCAGTTTTTCACTATGATAATATAAAGAACTCATTTTCTTCTCTTCATCCAAATCCTGCAACACAAATCTGGTATCAGGATTATAACCCAGAATTTTGACCTTCTCTATTAATCCATGCAACATTTCAAAAATCTCATGAGCTCTTGGGTGAGACAAATCTCCAGCCATAAAAGTATGCACCTCTCTATCAATATCAAGCCAACTCATTGCAGGACTTTTCTTCAATTTCATATCTCTTATTGTGCTTTTCGTCTCAATCACCTGGTTCCATTTCCCAGAAGAAGCATAAAGATTTGACAAAAGGATATGTGTTCCCCCATCCTCAGGAGCAAGCTCAAGGATTTTTCTCACAACTTTCTCTGCCATTTCTACCTCTCCGTGAATCTTACATGTGTTTAGCAGTGTCCTCCATAGTACTACATCTGGATTTCTCACTTCCTCTATCAACATTGCAGCTTCCTCAAGTCTCCTTGATCGCCCTAGCAAATCAATCATACAAGTAAAATGGTCTCTTGTCAATTCAATTTTGTGATTATTCCTAATGGAGGAAAATATTCGGCATCCTTCTTCAACTAAACCTGCATTGTTGCATGCCACCAGAATACTAATAAATGTCACACCATTTGGCACAAGTCCCAATTTTTCCATTCTTTCAAATAGCTCAAGTGCTTCGTGCCCGAAACCATTTTGAGCATAAGCATAGATCATTGAATTGATAGCAACTACATCTAACTCAGTTAAAACGTCAAAAACATACCTTGCGTTCTCTACATTTCCACATTTTCCGTATAAATTAATCAGCGCTGCACCTGTATACTTATTTCCATCCAATCCTAGTTTCATGGTAATGGCATGCATCTGTTCCCCTACTTCAAGCATTGCAAGGCTCGAACATGCTTGAAGAATACTCGACAATGTGAAAGGATTTGGTCTTATCAAACAACGAATCATTTCCCTGAATATTGACACAGCAGTCTCCTCTCTCCCATTTTGCACAAGCCCCACCACAAAAGATGTCCATGTCACCTGATTTGCATAATCAAGCAGATTAAACACCTTTATAGAATCCTCAACCATGTTGCACCTTGAATACATGGTAAGGAGAGAAGTCTGTGAAGCCACAGATTCCAGGCCAGATTTAATTACAAGACCATGGATCAACTGACCATTAACTAAATCCCCTAGATTACCACAACTTATCAAGATGCAAGCAAGTGTATACTCATTAGGCTTAACACCTCTATAGACCATGTCCTCATAAACCTCTAAAGCTTCCCCATCAAGACCATGTTGAGCATAACCCACAATCAATGCTGTGAACAACACAACATCTTTCTCTAAAACACGGAGAAAAACCGAATGGGCATCCCTCATTTTATCAAACTTAGCATACATATCAACAAGGGCACTAGCAACAAACCCATCCTGGACCTCCAAACCCAAAACCACAGCCAACCCATGAGCCCTCTGGCCATGGCGTAGGAGACCCAACTGTGAAAACGCCTTATAGATGGCAGAGAAGGTGTAGGCATCGGGTAAAACACCCTCCACAAGCATATTGCCATAGAACTCAACGGCTTCTTTGCACTTCCCATGATTGATATGAGAAGAAATCATGGAATTCCAAGTAACTATGTGTCTGTTGGTCAATTCATCGAACAACTTGCGTGCCTCAGCAAGGCTGCCGCATTTAATGTAGCCATCAATGAGCTTGTGGCCCAAGAATGAGTAAGAGAAACCGGATTTGATGACTTTGTTGTGAACTGCTCTGAGGGTAGTTAACGATTTTGTGTGCGCGCATTGGGCAATAAGAGAAGAGTATAAATTCATATTTTCATGCTGGACATTTTTATTATCTTCTTCAATGTATTTTTCAAAAATGTAATGAAGAAAAAAGAAACAACTTAAATTCAGGCTTATCCTCCACAACACTATTCCTATGTCTTTGGCATTTCTCAGTGTAATCAAACTAAAAAACGTAAACTTCCTCCCTTTATTTGTTAGTGTTGGTTTAAGATATTTTATAGAAAATAAAAAATGCAAAAAACAAAATAAGATATTTATACGATTTTCTATTTCATTTCTACATCATAGTAAATACACACACATACATACATATATATATATATATATATATATATATATATATATATATATATATATATATATAAATTGAATAAAAATCTAAAATATAAGTGACAAAAGAATAATGTTCTTTTAAAATTTGAAAATGGAAAAGAAAATATGATCTTACTTCTATATCTTTAAAACCTAAAATGTATTTAATTATTTTCTCATTTAATAAGCAAGAAAATTTGTAAAAAATACAAGATTACTAAACTTGGATTACATTACTATAAAAAGTGATTTTTTAACGTCCTACCTTTCTAAATTAGTTTCTTCCAAAGAGTATGTCTTTTAATTACAAAAAATAGTTCATTTTAATGTGTAAATTCAGAATTCGTACTTTGAGGAGTCAATTCTAAAATGTCATTAAGAAGAGATTAACTAGAAAATCCAGTCAGAATTTTTTTCTTTCATTTAAAAAACAGGAAGGAGAAATTTTTTGGGGGAAAAATTATTTGTAAACAACAATACAATTCAGAATTAGACTCCATGAAAGATGAATTTTAAACATAAATAGTGAACAATTCTATTTATGTAAATAAAGGGAACAGTACGCTGTTTTAAAAAACAGTGTTATTTTGATGAAAAAATAATCTAAAAAAGTAAAAAAAAATCTAAAAAAGTACAAAACTTTGTGTATTTTAATTTTAATTATTCCTAATAAAATCTAATTCTTAATAGTTTATAACTAATAAAATAAGATATGATAAACAAAACATATTACCTCAATAAAATATATATATATATATAATAAAGAATAATTTAGGGTTTTTTTTTAAAAATCCTTATATCGATTAATTATTAGACGTCAAAGAAGATTTTTAAGTAATATTTTTGTCAGAGATGTTTCAACACCTAGTCCTCATCTGCTTACACAATAAAGTGATCATCGTAAAAGAAACAAAAACACCAAGAAAAATAACAAGATAAACTAATGTGCCAAAACGAGTTTTCATGAAACAAACATAAATATATTATCACCCATCACTTATACATAAAAACAACCATATCACATATAAAAACTCATTAGAATCAATTATATGGATACATGTCATTGATATCGGAACTCATCAGAGGTAAGCACCTGCGGTGGTTTCTAGGCTCTATAGAACCTAATATCAAGAGGTTATCACCCAACTATTCACAAGATTAATTTCCTTCGCGCCTAGGACCAAACTCTAATCCGCGTAGACTAAAACCTCATGATACTTTTCACAACATAACCCATTTTATTCTATTTGAGTTAATGTTTATTAGAGCTTCTGGATACCTTCTTATGGAATCTCACATGTCAATGCATACACTAAAGTTATCACCACAAAGAATTTCTCCTTGAAATTTCTTCAACATCATCACCACACATATCCACAAAATATCATTGTCTCAATAAATCATCATAATACTCATAAACATACATAAAGTCTATTTAAGTCTATCTTAAATAGTGAAAGAAGAAAAACAAATCCAAAAATACACATTAGTGCTCAAAGGTGATGATGCCCTCGCTAGACTTCTCGCAAAAGATGACGTTCAATGCCATTACTCTTGTAAAAAGTTGTGCTCAACAACATCTTTCTTCTGCTCAGTGTCTTGGAACTAAATTGCTCAAGACTTGTAGTGCAAGATGGCGTTAAGCAATGTCCTATTATCGCTTAGTGTCAAAGCATTTGCAAATTTCGGCGCTTAGCGATACAAAACTGACGCTCAATGACCTCAAGCTAAAATGCTTTCAGACCTTCACAATAAATTGGCGCTTAGTGCCAGCTGCCATCGCTCAACACTATGTGAGATATCAACAAATGAAATTATGTGATTCAAAGAAAATAAAACTTGTTCAAACAGTCAAATTGATATTCTCTTCTTAGTACTTTGGTCAAAAAGCAATTTTTAATGTTAAGGCACAAACCAATTAACTCAATTGTTCAGATTCTAAGTTCCTTAATCAACACAAAAGTAACTAAGACATTCAACATGACAAATATTCAAAACAAACCAAATTTGGCAGATTAAATATTTCATTATACAACTTAATCATGAAATTACAAATTTCAAGATATTTATAATTTAAAAGCAATGCAATTAGCTTTCCTTATCATACCAACAACTCACAAACCCTTAATCAACGAAACTCCTCACAACTTGCAAGATGTTTTATCTATACACATAAAAACATCACAAGAATGATATGGACATGCTCATCACTAAAATACGCATGTAAATAGAAGAAAACTCACATACAGCAGAAAAAGACCAAGAAAAATTAGCTGAAACTCAACTTATACGAAACAAAGAAAATGATTAGTCCAAATTAAATAACTCGTCACAAAAATCAATCATACAGTTTCGATTCTTCAATCACACCAGTAGAAAGAAAAAAATCTTAAAAATATTAAAATATTTTAGAAGAGTAATTTATAAAACATTGAAATTCTATTTCTAATAAAACTACTTATATTAAAATCTTTTTAATATTAAAATAATGAAATCTCATTATTTTTAAACCACTGTCACTACTAAAATATATTTTTTAAGTGTTTCAAATAAGATTTTCTGAATTGAATCACCTAAAATATCAATTTTGTTTACGTCTTTACAAATAAAATTTTCTTGATTGTTGTAAGTAACTCGTTATTTAACTCATTTTTAATTAAACATGATAAACAAATTAATAATTCACTTAAATAACAAATAAAATTAACCGATAAAAACTTAATAAAAATTAATATTCAATACTTAATTGACCAAACTTTTTTAGTAAAAACTAAATTCAAAATAACTAAATTTACAAAAAGAACTTACAACTTAATTATGTATGACGAACAGCAAGAGCAAGTTGACTCTCCGAGTACATTGTAGCATAGGAAATACAATGGAGAATGGTTGAAATATCATATGCTGGTTATCTTTTAGAATAAGTTTACCAATTCATTATTCATTTATTTGTCAAACAAAATTAAAAGTCATCCTTTTATTCTAATTTTTCTTGTTTACTCAAACTCCATTAGAAACTAGGAATATAAAAATATATAAAATGAGTCGAGAGGAAAAGGGATGAGGATGAATAGAATATAAATGAGTGTAGGAGAAAAAATTTACTGTGATGAAGCTTGAATTAAAAGTGAGAGTGGGTTCGTAAGAGAACAAAATCTGTGTTTATAGAGCGAATACAAAGGAGTTAAGCATCATGATCTTTAAGGAAAACAGTGAATCCATATTAACAAGGTGAAGGTTGTTTTGTTTGTCTGTCGTGTGAAACATCTATGTACACCATTCATTGCACCAACTGATGATGAAATGCTGCTTTTGGTCAGCTTACTTGGCCCGTTTGAATAAAAGCTTGAAGCAAGCTCTGTGCTGCAAAGGTTTGATCAGGTGTCCCAGATATCACAACTTTCCCTCCACTTGTACCAACCGATGGATCATAAACCGTTACAGTTGCACCTGAAATCTGCTCCCAGAACAACACTCAACACATTAATGCCAACATCATTGTAAAACCATTTCAGCAATCTTGAAACTTGGAACATTGTAACCACAGACAAGACTTGTATTGTTTTCTGAGCACTAAAGTACATTAGGTCAGAAAAACATGTCAATTAATAAATATATACGAGATTTCCAAGTTAATCTTTGATAATGGCCAATATATTTACCATGGAGTCAGAGTTCCCTGGCCAGATATTATCAATAAAATGTATTTCCTAGGAAAGTTATTGATCAGAGACATCATTTCATCAAATTATTAAAAATCACATTGTTAATTAAGAAAACGTGAATATCCAACCAGAATTCACCTCAAATTATAATCTTTGTTAAGGAAATAATTAAGCACCTGTCTTATTCGATCCAGATTGCCACCATCTTCTCCATAAACAGAACCAAAGACATGTTCAGAAACTACTATCTCCACAGTAGTATTTGTCACCGTCGCAAACATGTTTCCTCTGCCAAAGGTTTTTATCAACCACAGGATGTGAGAAATATCACATGACAAAAAATGTTTTAACAAATTTAAACATTTTGCCTAACAAGCACTTTGTTGCCTAACAACTTGTGGTTAATATATATTATGGCATTGGGTTCAAAGTCAAATAATTGTGAATACTAAATTTTTACGTTAAATTATCCTTTTTCCATTCCTTTTATTTATTATATCATTCAATTTGATCTATTTATATAATTTCATCAATTTACATCTATGAAATACTCTTTTATCTTTTGCCTCGACACTGAAAATAGTTTGGGCTCAGATATAAGAACTACCTTAAACATTTTTCAAAAATTTAAAGGACCAAAATTAATAATAATAATAATAATAACTATAATATTAATAATAATAAAAAATAAGTTATATTTATGTAATATTTAAACAGTTGTTTTTATTTATCTTAAAATTGTGTTAGAAAAATTAAAACAGTAATAAGAAAATAAAAATTGTTTTATATCCTAGTTTTAATCAGTTTGGATTGATTTAACTGATTCTTACCAGTTTTGAGATGAGTCATTGAAAGATAATAATCGATGGATGGATTGATTCTTGGTCAGACGGGTTGAATTGATTAAAAAAGTTATTGAAATAGGAACTTGACAAACAATAGATCAAGTACTTGGAATAGAAAATACATAAAAATAAATAAAATGATCACAAATATCTTATAAAAGAAAGTATGAAATAGGTAAGAAAAATAAAATCAAATTTATCTAGTTAGCAAAAACAATAAATTAGTTAAATAAAAAGATAAGAAACAAGAAATTAACTCTTTTTATCCTTCTTTTACTATTATTATTCAATTAAATCTTTCTACTTCTAAAAATGCTCGATGTTGTCCTTCCATCTAAATTGATATTAACATGTTAACAAAATCAAATAGAAGGACAATATAATTTTTTTAAAATAGAACGCTTTAAATATAGAAAGATCAAATTAAGTTAGATAATGAAAATTGAAAAAGAAAACCCCCTTATTCTACGTGTACGTATACTATTAATATGCCTATCTGCTTCATTTCTAAGCCCAGTCCAACATAAGATTAATCTCTAAAAGACTACCATGATACTATCACTTTCACAAATAACACAACAGCTCTCTCTAAATAAAATTTATTGGGCCAGAAACAACCTTCTACTATGTATCAAATGCCCCCCAACTTTTGGCAAGAAGAAGAAGAAAAAGGTGAAAAATAACGCCAAATAAACTTGGAGTCCATGCGGCATTATACTAACCTTCCACGTTCCAAATTCTCACTTAAATCTGTATGCATGTCTCCATTTTGTGATACTGTTTTAGCATGCAACCCTGCATTCTGCAAATATTAGAACTCCTAATCAATCTCCTCTTATGAGTTTGGAAGAATGAAAAGCTATAAAAGAAATTGGAAACCAATAAAACACAAAGGAGGAAGAATACCCGTCGCGGAAACCTCCCAGAAGGATAAGCAGAATTTCCTCGGGCAAAAAAAGGTTTACCCTTTACAGGTTCCTTGTTCACTTTCCAATTGGATTTCGGTCTTGCTTCAGCAACCACCCCATTCGCCGAAAGATTATCTCTGATTCTACAAGTGATTTTGTACAAGGCATCTTGTACACATCTGTACTCTCCAGTGATCTGCATGAAAACTCTCTAAGTGTAAACTTGACTAGAAGACAGTAACAAAAGACTGATGGAGCCATAATAAGAAACTCAGTCTATTCTGAGTGCTCAAATGCCTCAATCCAGCACAACAAGATAAGATATTTGTTATCAGTTAAGTCCCAAGTTCTCAACCTATGTCGGTACACGAAAGCATCAAACAACACCAAATACTAAGCAGATAGAACAAGGACTGGAAAGTTATTGCAGATTAACTATAAACTAAATACAATCATACAAAGGAATGCGCTTTTGTTGAAAGTAATAGATATTTTCCACATATTTATACTGAAATGCCTTTACATAAGCGGATCACAGATTCTGGCCAAGTATACATTTGTTAACTGTCTTGTACTATATTGGAGAATTTTAAATTGAAATCTTTGCATCAGAAAAAAAGTGTTTATTTTTAAATGAAAGGACATCAGCGTATGGAAACAGAATCGGGATCTAAAAATTATCAGTAGCTAATGGCATCAGGTAAATAAATTTAAACCCTTAAGAGATACTTTAAAGAAAAGTCAACTTGAATTGTATAAAATTAACAGGTGTACCTGTACCACCGCATCACCATCTGAAGCGCCACTAGGAATTGACTCTCCGTGCAAAATTTGTAAATCAGCCCCAGTTAGTTCTCTCAATTCTGAAATCACCTGACCTTCATTGCTGCTGAAGCAGTTTACTGTGCTTGCTGCAACTAGCAGCCTTGCAGTTACAGGTGATTCCATACTAGATACCGGGAGAAAACCCTTTCCAATGTGATCTTCAATAATTCTAGCAAAGACAAGAATAACGGCATCTTGTGCAGGAGAATTACAAGATTCAAGGTTCTGCTAAATCAACAATACAAATTATGAAAATCCAAAAATGTGTTTTCAAACAGATCTATCAAATGTATATGTCGTTGCATGAACACACATGCACATGAAAGAGGGAATACAAAACTGAAAACACTATATAAACATGAGTCAGTAGTGGCATGGTGCATCATTCTCATGTGACTGACCTCTACAGCAGAAATGGTGACAATGCGCTCGGCAGACTCGCTTAAAGGAGCTGTAAAGATAATAGAAGCACCTGTTTTGCTTTCCAGAGCTCTGACTATAGCCCCTCTTTTGCCAATCACGCTCCCAGCTACATTATTAGAGCAAAGGAGTCTGAACACAACTTTGTGCTCTGCTCCTTTTGTGTCACTGCCAGATGTTTCATTAGAGTTTGTGGTCCGTTCATATACAGATAAACCTTCCATGGAGGTTAACAATGAATTAAGGTGAGGAAAAAGTTCAGCATTGGGATCAGAGGATGATCTATCAGAAGAGCTAACAGTGGGTGTACTAGAAGAAACAGAAACTTTTGATAACGGGGGACAATCTTGAAGACAGTGAGATACAGCAATCAGCGCTTTCTTTACAGACAAAAGGCCACCAGTTATCTGTCAATCAAACAAGCTCCCAGATAAAGAAAAATACTTCCAAATAGTCATTGCTCAATGAAAAGTCTAAATTCCGAAGTTCATTAAAAGAAATCCAAAACATTAAACTAGGATCTATGATTCGCATGTTTAGATTTGTGCTAGACGATGAAATACAAGCTAATCTAATTTTAAATAAAAGTTCGTATTTTTATTTCACATTCAAGAATCGATGTTAGATCCAATGTTAATTCTAAATTGAAATAATTCTAATCAGCTTTTGAAAGAAAAAAACTTATACTAAAAATCAATTCTAACTTAATTTTAAAATAGCAACATCTACGCATAAATCCTATCAACTTCAAAGTAAGTTTAACCATCAAAATCGGTTTTACAATGATATAACATCTTTTTGTTGACATTTGGTGCCCCAGTTAAAATTCAGACAAACGTTGAGCACTGGATAAGGAAACAAAAAGTAGAAAGTATTACTGAAAGATAAAGAAGTATATTTATTATATCAGGAATATAAACATGTAGTAATAGAAAACATTGATATAGGACCCAAATCATATGCAGAAATTGCGGGCATACCGCATTCGTCTATGCAACAAAACACGTGTTCTCTCATGGTATCAGATGAAATCGAAGTGCAGGAAGTAGGAACAGAACAAAGAAGGTCGCCAACGTGATAGAGATTTTGAATGACAATTTACTTACTGGGAAAATAAATTCAGTGTTGACATTTGGCAGAGAAGCAAAGTCACAGATCAGATTCCATGAACTCTATTTTCGCATAAAGCGCGTCAATTCCCCCATGATTTAAGAAAACTCAATCCACTCACACACACACAAGCACACATTGTAGCATGATTTTCATTCTAAAAGAACAATAACGAACGCGTTGACCAAAAAAAAGCACAAATTGTTACAAGAAAAAAAAACTCACTTGAACTAACTCCTCGTCTTTGGCGGCGCAATGCGGAGGCGGGCAAACCCTAATTTTGGCACCACTACTGTTCCTAATGGCGGTGATGGTCTTCCCTCCTTTGCCAACAACAGCACCAATCTGCGAAGTGTGTGCAAGCAACTTGGAAAAGACCTCGCCGTTAACGGCTCTGTTAGAATTAATGCCTTTCTCGGCCTCCAGCTCCCAAACCCTCTCGAAAACCCTAACGACGGCTTCCTGCGCGTTGGAAACGTCGACCTCGCCGTCGCCGAGCTGGAGGCCCTTGCGGGGCGAGAGGGAGCCGATGACGAGGATAACGCGGTCCTCGGCACTGGCGGTGGAGTCCTCGCAGTGGATTTTGCAGGCGGTCTCGCGGCGGAGCTGGGAGACGATAGAGCCGGAGCTCCCGATGAGACCGCCCACGATGGAGGCGTGGCACACGAGGCGGAACGCGATCTGCCCCGGGAGCACCTTGAAGACGGGACGCTTGGACCGGTGGGGGTTGGCGGCGACCGTGCGCTTAGACGACGGCGTAGTTTCGTGGTGGTTGCGGTGATCAGCGTCGGAAGTGGTGGGGTCTTGCATTGCGTGGCTTAGTGGTTCCAGCGTGGGACCTTGTTTTCATGAGTTGGCATGCGTGAGCAGAGTGAGTCACTTGGATCGGAAGGAAGGGACAAGGAGAGTGAGGAGTAGTACAAGAGATTAACGATTCTTTTGCCACTGATTTTATGGAATGGAAGCATCGCGGAAGAGGTTCAAAGATGGTGGACCTCTTTTTACTATTTTTTATTCATCTTTAGTTTATGTTAATGCCCTAAATAGTGTCTTGTAACTGTTGGAGTCGCCCTGAAATCAACCCAATTCTCGAGGTAAGAAAAAGTGCTTCCATTTACTGATTCGAATCTGAATCTGGAATCTCCACTTTAAAGTTCGTTGTTTGCTTCCTTCATTCTCTGGGTTTCATCCCATGTAAATTGGTGTTTTACTGTCAGAAGGAAAATATTTTTCTCATTTTTAGACACAAAAAACATGATAACATTCCACACGAAAATCTTTTTTGAACACGTAAATTATGACACGAGAGAAGTTAAGCGAAAAAACATTAATATTAAAGCATGCATGATGTAAATGGATAAAAGAGATAAGAAAGTTTATAAACATTGGAGCTTTGTTCGAAAAATATTTTTTTACTTTCTCCCATATTAAGAATAAAATTTTTAGACAAGAATATATTAATATTTTATTGAAAATTAAGAATATAAAAAATATTAAAATTATAGTTGTATGGTATATGGGATAGAACGAACTGTCAATATTCACAACTGTTCAACATTCACAACCGTTCGGTCTGCTACTTTTGTCAACGATCAAAACAGATCAAATGTTAGATCGGCACTTAAGTTATTAATGTTGGACTTGCACTTAAGTTATTATAATTGGGCCAATGATATGGACAAGGGTGTTGCTCCCTCCACCACCCCAAGTGCTTCTGTACCTCCCCATTATTTTCTTTTATTCTAAAAATACTCTACACATCCCCACTATTTTCTTTTATTCCAAAAATACCTTATACCTCCCCACTATATTCAACAATCTTTCTCTTTTTCTCTCCACATTAATGGAGCATTCACATGGCTCAGATTTAAACTTGTGATATATTGCAAAATTTTATTTACACTTTCCCTTAGATAAGTTTGATTCAATCTTATTTTCACTGTTCAATATATTTTTTTTCTCTTCAAATTACTTAATAAATGGTAAAATTTTGTTCTAAATTTCTAGAAAAATGTTTATATATGTGTGTTTTTTTTTACATTTAATATCTATAATTTTTAACATTATATTATGTTTTAACTTACCGACATGTTTGACTCAAATAACTTGAATAAAGTATTTAATTTATTAGATAAATAATATAAAAATATTATTAAATACTTAAAATATAAAAGAAAAGTTATTTGTTAAAGATTTGGAATTTATTTAGTTCTTTCGTCATTATAAAGTTAGTATATAATAATAATAATATATTATTTACTATTAATATTATGTTTATTATTTTGTATTTGCATCTAACTTTTAGGTTTATAAAATGGAAGTGGTAGAAGCACTAATATTGAAGTTTCCTCTTAATTTTATATTTGCAATATATCACAAGTTTAAATCTAAGTCATATGAATGCTTCATTAATGTAGAGAGAGAAAGAGAAAGATTGTTGAGGATACTGGGGAGGTGTAGGGTATTTTTGAAATAAAAGAAAATAGTGGAGAAGTGCAGAAGCACTTGGGGTGGTGGAGGGAGCAACACCCTATGGACAAATAAACAACTGATAAATTAATTAAAGATATTGATAATTGATTGTAGGATAAGAAAGTTGTTTATGAGTAACAGACCGAATCTAAAGTTAAGCTTGTTTTATTAGACCTATGCCAGTTTAGGATCCATGAAATAACTTATAAATAGAAGGCTAAGCCGCAAAGGTAAGCAGATTGAACTAATTATGAGTACTTACTCTATATTGAACATTATCAATATTATCACACCAGTCATTGACTTGAGGGTCGGAGTGCCTTTTGTAGGTATCCTCCCCACGGCCCGAATAAGAAGAAACTTAGAGCACGGGATTCAGAGGTCAGAATATAAGAAGACTACGATAAAAAAATGTGTGTTTCTGGGCCCAACATATGCAAAAACATTTTGGCGTCCACCGTGGGACCGAGAGAGAAGTAGAAGAAACCCAATGATGACCACGGGAAACATGGAGGAGCAACAAATCACCAGAGAGTTGATCAGAGATATGCAGACACAGATGCAGACGCAAGTGCAAGCACAATTGTTGGAGATGCAACGGAAGCACGAAGAGGAGATCGGGGCACTGAGAGCAAAACATGCTCATGCCGAACAGTCTGTTCAATGTTCGACGTGTACAACCCAACGGGATCGCAACCGCGATAACGGCCAGGAGGCAAGTCGTAATCAACAACCATCCCACCACACCAACCCGAATGGTCAGGAAAGAAGGGAAGCAAATAGTGGGATAACACATAACCCAACGCCTCTACAAATCGTTCGGCCTACCAGTTTGCTTCCCTTCATGGTGACCATCATATAAACTCCAATGCCGAAAAAAAACTCCTCCTACATTAGATAAATATGATGGCTCAACTGATCCAGATTATCACCTCAGGATATTCCTTAACGCAATGACGTTCTACACAAAATAGCGACTCGGTCATGTGCAGGGCTTTCTCATTATCACTCAAGGGGAGGCATTAGCATGGTACAACACCCTTCCCCCAAATACAGTGGATTATTTCACTACTGTGCAAGCTCTTTTTGAAAGACAATATGTGTCCAGCTGGGTACAATAGCTATCGTCAGTGGAATTGGTGAACACTAAACAAGAGAAGGAAGAAACCTTGAAAGCCATTATGAAAAGGTATAATGAGACCGCACGACGAGTTAAGGATATCAATCACATTTTCATCATCAGCAATTTGCCTTCATGCCTAAGGACATGANGGTATGATCGCACCTGCCAAGTATCCCACGGTTAATGCATATATGGCTTCGGCAGCGTGTATAAGTTTTAACACTTGGGGACACGCGTGCGAGGGCCCTGAGGTGGATGGTTTCGTACGGAAAAGTCGTGGTAAGAGTTAGTTAGATGTCGTGTCGGCGGTACTTGGTTGCGACTAACAAGGACGAAGAAAAACGTAAAAAAAGAAAAGAACGTCAAAAAAAGAGGTGCAACACGAGGACTTTCGAGGAGGTCACCCATCCTAGTACTACTCTCGCCCAAGCACGCTTAACTGCGGAGTTCTGATGGGATCCGGTGCATTAGTGCTGGTATGATCGCACCTGCCAAGTATCGCACGATCAATGCATATACGGCTTCGGCAGCGTGTATAAGTTTTAACACTTGGGGACACGCGTGCGAGGGCCCTGAGGTGGATGGTTTGCTCCGGAAAAGTCGTGGTAAGAGTTAGTTGGATGTCGTGTCGGCGGTACTTGGTTGCGACTAACAAGGACGAAGAAAAACGTAAAAAAAGAAAAGAACGTCAAAAAAAGAGGTGCAACACGAGGACTTCCCAGGAGGTCACCAATCCTAGTACTACTCTCGCCCAAGCACGCTTAACTGCGGAGTTCTGATGGGATCCGGTGCATTAGTGCTGGTATGATCGCACCTGCCAAGTATCGCACGATCAATGCATATATGGCTTCGTCAGCGTGTATAAGTTTTAACACTTGGGGACACGCGTGCGAGGGCCCTGAGGTGGATGGTTTGCTCCGGAAAAGTCGTGGTAAGAGTTAGTTGGATGTCGTGTCGGCGAAACTTGGTTGCGACTAACAAGGACGAAGAAAAACGTAAAAAAAGAAAAGAACGTCAAAAAAAGAGGTGCAACACGAGGACTTCCCAGGAGGTCACCCATCCTAGTACTACTCTCGCCCAAGCACGCTTCACTGCGGAGTTCTGATGGGATCCGGTGCATTAGTGCTGGTATGATCGCACCTGCCAAGTATCGCACGATCAATGCATATATGGCTTCGGCAGCGTGTATAAGTTTTAACACTTGGGGACACGCGTGCGAGGGCCCTGAGGTGGATGGTTTGCTCCGGAAAAGTCGTGGTAAGAGTTAGTTGGATGTCGTGTCGGCGGTACTTGGTTGCGACTAACAAGGACGAAGAAAAACGTAAAAAAAGAAAAGAACGTCAAAAAAAGAGGTGCAACACGAGGACTTCCAGGAGGTCACCCATCCTAGTACTACTCTCGCCCAAGCACGCTTAACTGCGGAGTTCTGATGGGATCCGGTGCATTAGTGCTGGTATGATCGCACCTGCCAAGTATCGCACGATCAATGCATATATGGCTTCGGCAGCGTGTATAAGTTTTAACACTTGGGGACACGCGTGCGAGGGCCCTGAGGTGGATGGTTTGCTCCGGAAAAGTCGTGGTAAGAGTTAGTTGGATGTCGTGTCGGCGGTACTTGGTTGCGACTAACAAGGACGAAGAAAAACGTAAAAAAAGAAAAGAACGTCAAAAAAAGAGGTGCAACACGAGGACTTCCCAGGAGGTCACCAATCCTAGTACTACTCTCGCCCAAGCACGCTTAACTGCGGAGTTCTGATGGGATCCGGTGCATTAGTGCTGGTATGATCGCAGCTGCCAAGTATCGCACGATCAATGCATATATGGCTTCGTCAGCGTGTATAAGTTTTAACACTTGGGGACACGCGTGCGAGGGCCCTGAGGTGGATGGCATGCTCCGGAAAAGTCGTGGTAAGAGTTAGTTGGATGTCGTGTCGGCGGTACTTGGTTGCGACTAACACGGACGAAGAAAAACGTAAAAAAAGAAAAGAACGTCAAAAAAAGAGGTGCAACACGAGGACTTCCTAGGAGGTCACCCATCCTAGTACTACTCTCGCCCAAGCACGCTTAACTGCGGAGTTCTGATGAGATCCGGTGCATTAGTGCTGGTATGATCGCACCTGCCAAGTATCGCACGATCAATGCATATATGGCTTCGGCAGCGTGTATAAGTTTTAACACTTGGGGACACGCGTGCGAGGGCCCTGAGGTGGATGGTTTCCTCCGGAAAAGTCGTGGTAAGAGTTAGTTGGATGTCGTGTCGGCGGTACTTGGTTGCGACTAACAAGGACGAAGAAAAACGTAAAAAAAGAAAAGAACGTCAAAAAAAGAGGTGCAACACGAGGACTTGCCAGGAGGTCACCCATCCTAGTACTACTCTCGCCCAAGCACGCTTAACTGCGGAGTTCTGATGGGATCCGGTGCATTAGTGCTGGTATGATCGCACCTGCCAAGTATCGCACGATCAATGCATATATCGGCTTCGGCAGCGTGTATAAGTTTTAACACTTGGGGACACGCGTGCGAGGGACCCTGAGGTGGATGGTTTGCTCCGGAAAAGTCGTGGTAAGAGTTAGTTGGATGTCGTGTCGGCGATACTTGGTTGCGACTAACAAGGACGAAGAAAAACGTAAAAAAAGAAAAGAACGTCAAAAAAAGAGGTGCAACACGAGGACTGCCCAGGAGGTCACCCATCCTAGTACTACTCTCACCCAAGCACGCTTAACTGCGGCGTTCTGATGGGATCCGATGCATTAGTGCTGGTATGATCGCACCTGCCAAGCTATCGCACGATCAATGCATATATTGCTTCGGCAGCGTGTATAAGTTTTAACACTTGGGGACACGCGTGCGAGGGCCCTGAGGTGGATGGTTTGGTACGGAAAAGTCGTGGTAAGAGTTAGTTAGATGTCGTGTCGGCGGTACTTGGTTGCGACTAACAAGGACGAAGAAAAACGTAAAAAAAGAAAAGAACGTCAAAAAAAGAGGTGCAACACGAGGACTTCCCAGAAGGTCACCCATCCTAGTACTACTCTCGCCTAAGCACGCTTAACTGCGGAGTTCTGATGGGATCCGGTGCATTAGTGCAGGTATGATCGCACCCGCCAAGTATCGCACGATCAATGCATATATGGCTTCGGCAGCGTGTATAAGTTTCAACACTTGGGGACATGCGTGCGAGGGCCACGTCAAAAAAAGAGGTGCAACACGAGGACTGCCCAGGAGGTCACCCATCCTAGTACTACTCTCACCCAAGCACGCTTAACTGCGAAGTTCTGATGGGATCCGGTGCATTAGTGCTGGTACGATCGCACCTGCCAAGCATCGCATGATCAATGCATATATTGCTTCGGCAGCGTGTATAAGTTTTAACACTTGGGGACACGCGTGCGAGGGCCCTGAGGTGGATGGTTTGGTACGGAAAAGTCGTGGTAAGAGTTAGTTAGATGTCGTGTCGGCGGTACTTGGTTGCGACTAACAAGGACGAAGAAAAACGTAAAAAAAGAAAAGAACGTCAAAAAAAGAGGTGCAACACGAGGACTTCCGAGGAGGTCACCCATCCTAGTACTACTCTCGCCCATGCACGCTTAACTGCGGAGTTCTGATGGGATTCCGGTGCATTAGTGCTGGTATGATCGCACCTGCCAAGTATCGCACGATCAATGCATATATGGCTTCGGTCAGCGTGTATAAGTTTTAACACTTGGGGACACGCGTGCGAGGGCCCTGAGGTGGATGGCTTGCTCCGGAAAAGTCGTGGTAAGAGTTAGTTGGATGTCGTGTCGGCGGTACTTGGTTGCGACTAACAAGGACGAAGAAAAACGTAAAAAAAGAAAAGAACGTCAAAAAAAGAGGTGCAACACGAGGACTTCCCAGGAGGTCACCCATCCTAGTACTACTCTCGCCCAAGCACGCTTAACTGCGGATGTTCTGATGGGATCCGGTGCATTAGTGCTGGTATGATCGCACCTGCCAAGCATCGCACGATCAATGCATATATGGCTTCGGCAGCGTGTATAAGTTTTAACACTTGGGGACACGCGTGCGAGGGCCCTGAGGTGGATGGCTTGCTCCGGAAAAGTCGTGGTAAGAGTTAGTTGGATGTCTTGTCGGCGGTACTTGGTTGCGACTAACAAGGACGAAGAAAAACGTAAAAAAAGAAAAGAACGTCAAAAAAAGAGGTGCAACACGAGGACGTCCCAGGTGGTCACCCATCCTAGTACTACTCTCGCCGAAGCACGCTTAACTGCGGAGTTTTGATGGGATCCGGTGCATTAGTGCTGGTATGATCGCACTTGCCAAGTATCGCACGATCAATGCATATATGGCTTCGGCAGCGTGTATAAGTTTCAACACTTGGGGACATGCGTGCGAGGGCCACGTCAAAAAAAGAGGTGCAACACGAGGACTGCCCAGGAGGTCACCCATCCTAGTACAACTCTCACCCAAGCACGCTTAACTGCAGAGTTCTGATGGGATCCGGTGCATTAGTGCTGGTATGATCGCACCTGCCAAGCATCGCACGATCAATGCATATATTGCTTCGGCAGCGTGTATAAGTTTTAACAGTTGGGGACACGCGTGCGAGGGCCCTGAGGTGGATGGCTTGCTCCGGAAAAGTCGTGGTAAGAGTTAGTTGGATGTCGTGTCGGCGGTACTTGGTTGCGACTAACAAGGACGAAGAAAAACGTAAAAAAAGAAAAGAACGTCAAAAAAAGAGGTGCAACACGAGGACTTCCGAGGAGGTCACCCATCCTAGTACTACTCTCGCCCATGCACGCTTAACTGCGGAGTTCTGATGGGATTCGGTGCATTAGTGCTGGTATGATCGCACCTGCCAAGCATCGCACGATCAATGCATATATGGCTTCGGCAGCGTCTATAAGTTTTAACACTTAGGGACACGCGTGCGAGGGCCCTGAGGTGGATGGCTTGCTCCGGAAAAGTCGTGGTAAGAGTTAGTTGGATGTCGTGTCGGCGGTACTTGGTTGCGACTAACAAGGACGAAGAAAAACGTAAAAAAAGAAAAGAACGTCAAAAAAAGAGGTGCAAAACGAGGACTTCCCAGGTGGACACCCATCCTAGTACTACTCTCGCCCAAGCACGCTTAACTGCGGTGTTCTGAAGGGATCCGGTGCATTAGTGCTGGTATGATCGCACCTGCCAAGCATCGCACGATCAATGCATATATGGCTTCGGCAGCGTGTATAAGTTTTAACACTTGGGGACACGCGTGCGAGGGCCCTGAGGTGGATGGCTTGCTCCGGAAAAGTCGTGGTAAGAGTTAGTTGGATGTCATGTCGGCGGTACTTGGTTGCGACTAACAAGGACGAAGAAAAACGTAAAAAAAGAAAAGAACGTCAAAAAAAGAGGTGCAACACGAGGACGTCCCAGGTGGTCACCCATCCTAGTACTACTCTCGCCCAAGCACGCTTAACTGCGGTGTTCTGATGGGATCCGTTGCATTAGTGCTGGTATGATCGCACCTGCCAAGTATCGCACGATCAATGCCTATATGGCTTCGGCAGCGTGTATAAGTTTTAACACTTGGGGACACGCGTGCGAGGGTCCTGAGGTGGATGGTTTGCTCCGGAAAAGTCGTGGTAAGAGTTAGTTGGATGTCGTGTCGGCGGTACTTGGTTGCGACTAACAAGGACGAAGAAAAACGTAAAAAAAGAAAAGAACGTCAAAAAAAGAGGTGCAACACGAGGACTTCCGAGGAGGTCACCCATCCTAGTACTACTCTCGCCCAAGCACGCTTAACTGCAGAGTTCTGATGGGATCCGGTGCATTAGTGCTGGTATGATCGCACCTGCCAAGTATCGCACGATCAATGCATATATGGCTTCGGCAGCGTGTATAAGTTTTAACACTTGGGGCACGCGTGCGAGGGCCCTGAGGTGGATGGTTTGCTCCGGAAAAGTCGTGGTAAGAGTTAGTTGGATGTCGTGTCGGCGGTACTTGGTTGCGACTAACAAGGACGAAGAAAAACGTAAAAAAAGAAAAGAACGTCAAAAAAAGAGGTGCAACACGAGGACTTCCCAGGAGGTCACCCATCCTAGTACTACTCTCGCCCAAGCACGCTTAACTGCAGAGTTCTGATGGGATCCGGTGCATTAGTGCTGGTATGATCGCACCTGCCAAGTATCGCACGATCAATGCATATATGGCTTCGGCAGCGTGTATAAGTTTTAACACTTGGGGACACGCGTGCGAGGGCCCTGAGGTGGATGGTTTGCTCCGGAAAAGTCGTGGTAAGAGTTAGTTGGATGTCGTGTCGGCGGTACTTGGTTGCGACTAACAAGGACGAAGAAAAACGTAAAAAAAGAAAAGAACGTCAAAAAAAGAGAAGAACGTCAAAAAAAGAGGTGCAACACGAGGACTTCCCAGGAGGTCACCCATCCTAGTACTACTCTCGCCCAAGCACGCTTAACTGCGGAGTTCTGATGGGATCCGGTGCATTAGTGCTGGTATGATCGCACCTGCCAAGTATCGCACGATCAATGCATATATGGCTTCGGCCCGGTGCATTAGTGCTGGTATGATCGCACCTGCCAAGTATCGCACGATCAATGCATATATGGCTTCGGCAGGGACACGCGGTGCAACACGAGGACTTCCCAGGAGGTCACCCATCCTAGTACTACTCTCGCCCAAGCACGCTTAACTGCGGAGTTCTGATGGGATCCGGTGCATTAGTGCTGGTATGATCGCACCTGCCAAGGATCGCACGAAAAATGCATATATGGCTTCGGCAGCGTGTATAAGTTTTAACACTTGGGGACATCCGTGCGAGGGCCATCCAAGCACGCTTAACTGCGGAGTTCTGATATAAGTTTTAACACTTGGGGACATGCGTGCGAGGGCCACGTCAAAAAAAGAAGTGCAACACGAGGACTTCCTAAGCGGAGTTCTGATGGGATCCGGTGCATTAGTACTGGTATGATCGCACCTGCCAAGGATCGCACGATCAATGCATATATGGCTTCGGCAGCGTGTATAAGTTTTAACACTTGAGGACACGCGTGCGAGGGCCCTGAGGTGGATGGTTTGCTCCGGAAAAGTCGTGGTAAGAGTTAGTTGGATGTCGTGTCGGCGGTACTTGGTTGTGACTAACAAGGACGAAGAAAAACGTAAAAAAAGAAAAGAACGTTTATAACAATTCTTTTTATATTAAAACATTTTAATATTAAAATAAATGAGTCTCATTAATTTTTAATTCACTATCACTTCTAAAATATCATTTTCTAGGGCTTCACAAAAATTATTAAAGATTTTTTTTTCAATTTAAACTAAATTATTTAAAAATAATTCTTTAAAACATAAATTCAAAGAAAAAATATCCTTATATATAATGGATATGTATGCCTGTTTTTCAGTACATTTTAGCGATATGTACCGGGTTTTAGTAGACAAAAATATCCTTATATATAATGGATTCTAAGTTTTAAGGTTAAGGGGTATTTTAATAATTTTCATTCTCAAAACTAAAAAAAAAAAAAAACCGCCAAACCCTTACTCACCTCTCTCATTCCTCTCAACCCTTTCTCTTTCCTCTTTCTCACTCCAATCTTTTCTCTGTCATTCCTACTGTAGCCCCAATTGAAAAAATCAGAAACACTTCCTGTTAGACAATCTTACAAAAAAATGATTTTATAATGAGTTTTCATCTTATAATTTTTGTCTTATCTAATTTTATTCAATTTTCACAAGCATAAAGGAATTGGTAATTGACTTGGAAAAAATCAGAAATACTCGCTGTTAAATAATTTCTTACAAAAAATGATTCTATAATTTTATTTTATAATTTTTGTCTTATCTAATTTTATGTAATTTTCACAAGCATAATGACATCAAACGAATTGGTAATTGGCCTGGAAAAAAATCAGAAACACTCAGTTGTTAAACAATTTCTTACAAAAAAATGACTTTATAATGAGTTTTCATTTTATAATTTTTGTCGTATATAATTTTATCTAATTTTCACAAGCATAATGACATCCGAAAGAATTGGTAATTGGGCTGTAGGGTTTTTTTAGATACGATGATTCCACAAATACAGATGATGAAATTAGAGAGGTTAGTGAAGATGGTGAAATTGAAGAGATCTTGAATGAACCTTTGCCTGAAGGTGAATATGTAAATGACTCAACTCTTTACAAAGACAAATTGTTTATAGGCAATTGTTTCTGATTTTTACAGTTGGGACTATAGTAGGGATGACAGAGAAAATGTTGGAGTGAGAGAGATGAAAGAGAAAGGATTGAGAGGAATGAGAGAGGTGAGTAAGGGTTTGGGTTTTTTTTTTTTTTTTTAAGTTTTGAGAATGAAAATTATTAAAATACCCTTAACCTTAAAACTTAGAATCCATGATATATAAGGGTATTTTTGTCTACTAAAATCCGGTACACATTGCTAAAATGTACCAACTGAAAAACGGCAGCGTTAACAAACCCATGTATATATATATATATATATATATATATATATATATATATATATATATATATATATATATATATATATATATATATATATATATATATATATATATTCTTTTTTTTTCCTCCATAAGTAAGAAACAAATATGAAAGAAGAAAATATGCATTATGAGACTAGTAAGATTAAGAAAGAACGAACACAAAATTACAGGAAGCAAAGTAAGAATAACTTCTAAAATCAAATACGACCGAATATAAATTAACTTAAAATGCATCTCAAATATTAATTCTATTAAAAGTTAAATTTTGTTTAAACAATTTTTTTTTAGTATTACTCAAATATAAATCATATTACTAACTTAAAAAGAATAATAAAGTGGAGTTAGTGAATTAAACAGTAATGTAAATTCTAAAAAGAGAAAATTAGATTAGCGAGAGCCAGCGAAGCATTTGCATAGGAAAATGGTAGGAGTGAGAAAGGAAGGTTCCAAGCCTCAAATCGCAGATTTCATCTCCTTCTGCTTCATCTCTTACTCTCATCACATCACTCGAATCTAACCGCACCATTCTTCAGACTGATACATTCATAGATCAAAATCAAAGGTAACAAAACTTCGCAGCAGGGTTGAATCCAATACTGATTATGACGGGGAAGCAACAATCCTCGTTCTTCTCTCTGCGAGGTTCTCTCCTGTTCCTCGCAATCCTCACTCTTCTCTCCTTCACCTACCTCGCTCTCAGATACTCCACCCCGCCACCCCAGGTACCCATTTCTCCTGTTTCTCCCACCCCATTTTCCAATTTCACATTTTTCACCGCTTTCTTGATTACCCTTTTGCTCTAGGTTTCCAAGTTCTCCGTCACGAAGCTCAACGACGCGCGGGGAACCGGGAAAGAAGAGGAGTGTGGAGGAGGAAGAGGACGAGGAGGAGAAGAAGAACTGTATTCGGACACGTTTCACTCTCCGCGTGTGTTCAAGCTGAACTACGAGGAGATGGAGAAGAAGTTCAAGGTGTATATATACCCTGATGGGGATCCCAACACGTTCTACCAGACGCCGAGGAAGCTCACTGGGAAGTACGCCAGCGAGGGCTATTTCTTCCAGAACATCAGAGAGAGTCACTTCCGCACCGAAAACCCCGATGAGGCGCACCTCTTCTTCATCCCCATCTCGTGTCACAAGATGCGCGGCAAGGTATTTTCTTTCTCTTTCTGCATTCTCTTTTGTTGAGATCTGGGTAGAATGGTAGGAGAATGTTTGATGCTTCCATGCATTGCCGGTGTGTAGTAAATGTGGATTGATAGTTAAAAGGGAAATTGTTGGAGATCTTGTATTGGTTAGTGATATGGCCAAAATGGTGAATATAAGTGGGGGGACTTCTTACTTCACGAGCTGGCTTGGGGTTAAGTCCAAAATCAAAATTCAAATATGGTATCTAACCTATCTTATAGTTGTTTGTTTGGCCACCTGTTATTAAAGTCTATACAATGGTTGGTGTTGGACCTCTCAAATCACTTGTTTTTAGACCATCTATAGATGTCTAGTTTTACAAAGTCTAGACTCGAGATATCTAGTCATTGGGGAGATGTGATAAAGATCTCGCATTGTAGGTTCAAACTAAAAATTATAAAGAAAGTTATGAATGCAGATGAAAGATTGATAAAATTATAAATATCATCCCATATTGGATGGTTAAGTTACTGCTTCTAGGGGGAATTTGATCTCATGTTTGTGTTATGCAGGGCACGTCTTATGAGAACATGACGATCATAGTACAAAATTATGTGGAGGGCTTGATATCCAAATATCCTTATTGGAACAGAACCTTGGGTGCTGATCACTTCTTTGTCACTTGTCATGATGTTGGTGTGAGGGCGACGGAAGGTCTTGAGTTGCTTGTGAAAAATTCCATTCGAGCAGTCTGTTCCCCCAGCTATGATGTTGGATTTATTCCGCACAAAGATGTTGCTCTGCCTCAAGTGCTACAGCCTTTTGCTCTTCCTGCTGGGGGGAATGATGTAGAAAACAGGTGACGTTTTTCAAGTCATGTGTGGCTCCAATTTAGTTTCATTGCTTGCTGGGGAATTGGGGAATATTAGGTTTTGGGGACTGGATTTTCGGTTTGAATGACTTATCGTCCAGCTTTTGAAGGGTTTGTTAATCTTTTATGGTCAGAGTGATGGAAGTTACTTGATATTTCTCATAATGTTCAAAGACCTTTATCAGACTCTGGCTCATGAACCTCAAGTCTTTATTAATAATATGCTGCAATTGCTCTTTAGTTTCTGGTATCCTGGGTAAACACTATTTATGCTGTGGATCTTAAAAACCTTCCGTGGAGTACACACTGCTTGGCAAGAGCTTAAGACAAGAAAAATGCCAGTAACCTCCATGTTGCAACAAAATGCTATTCTGAGTTTCAATATTTTTTATCCTGTTCAAGAGGCCGGTTTTTATTTGTTTAATGTAAATAGTACGAAAAATGAATATCGAGTCTACATTTCCAGCCACAGAATTAGTAAGGATGCTTAGCTAATTTCTTTCATAAATAAATCTGTGGTTTGCAGGACTCAACTTGGATTTTGGGCTGGTCATCGTAACTCTAAAATTAGAGTTATTCTTGCACGTGTGTGGGAAAATGACACAGAACTTGATATTTCAAACAACAGAATTAGTAGGGCTACTGGGCATCTAGTGTACCAGAAGAGATTTTACAGGAGTAAATTTTGTATATGTCCTGGTGGATCCCAGGTCAATAGTGCTCGAATAGCAGACTCTATCCATTATGGGTGCATCCCTGGTAAGATAATCCCTTCTGTTGATTTTTTCCCTTTTTGATTTTATAGTTGTGTATTCAGCTTCTTAGAATTGCATACCTGTATGACTGACTGTACAAGTATATAATAACCAAATACCTATTGTCTACTGGTTTTTATCATTTTTCATGGATGGTGAGAGTGGTTGCATATTTCTTGTGTCTATTGAGAAACATTTGCAAACCCTATCCTTGTCTACACTGATTATTCAATCTTTGGTTGCTTCTATCACCCCTAAGATTGGATAGTAGAATTGAAACTTTATTGTGGGATGATAATTGAGTGTCCGATTTATGGGGGTTCTATAATCAATTAACTGTCTTTAACTATATACAAAAATAGTTTAATTTGGAAAGGCATATTTAATACGTGGAATAATAGCTGAACCCTTTTATTGTTGTGGACTGTTGGAGGTAGTGGAGGTTGTAATACAACCATTGAAATGTGGAATTGGGGCCCAGGGACCAATTTTAGGATATGCTCTCTTGCTCCACCTGTCTAATCTTCTTATTAAGGTCGAATTCAGTAGAAGCCATGTGTAAACAGATTACACGTACACTTCACCTTAGCTTGTTAAAAAGAATTAAATAAGGATATTGTAAATGACATTTGAGCTGTAACTCGGTTTTGTATAAATTTGTGTTCTGCTTTGATATTCTTGCATTTGGGACAGGATTATTTAGACTACTGTACTGACCTATAGCTGCTTATGTTGTTTTGCAGTGATATTGTCAAATTACTATGACCTTCCTTTTAATGATATTCTTGACTGGAATAAATTTGCTGTGGTACTCAAAGAGAAAGATGTATACCAGCTTAAACAAATCCTCAAAAATATATCAGATGCCGAGTTTGTTGCACTTCATTATAATTTGGTAAAGGTATAAATCCTCTCAATACTTTATATAAAATCTATATATTAGTAAAATGTTTTAGTTTTGTGAACCTTTGCTTTTAATTCAGAAAAACCTTCGTTTGGTCGGTAGAATTTTTCATTGTCAATTGAATTATTGTTTTTATGTTGGAGCTCACATAAAGTTACTTCATGCTCTCAGGTTCAGAAACATTTCCAATGGAATTCACCCCCAATCACATTTGATGCTTTCCATATGGTTATGTATGACCTCTGGTTACGCCATCACACGATCAAATACTGATATTTAGACTCACTCTAAAACACTCTTGTTTTGTATACAACTTACAGTTTTAGCAACCGAGAGAGCACTGTAAATAGCCAATTACAGTTTTGTATACAGCAGCTGGCTTATTCTATATTCTTGCACCCACAACATTTCGGTTAATTTGTTATTTGTTTGCGGTAAGGCTTTGTTGGGTTGAAACTAATACATAGCCAAGCCACTAAGGCTGGTGCAATTGTTCAAGTTGTTCAAAATCCTAACTAGAACATGGGTCGGCTTGGCTTTCAATTGTAACACCTGACTGACTCGTGGTAGTTATTTAACTGTATGCTTACATAATTTGGATAATATTACCCTGGAATAAAGGCCATCAGGTATTAGTAGTCATGCACTATCATTTTGGTCATCTAACTACAGTTTCATTACTGTCTAAACTTATACGATAGTTTGTGAGCATCGCAGTGATTTAAAGTTTCTTGGTTAACATAATAAGAGTACGTTCCTTACAAGTATGCTCTTTCGATAAGCTTTGAAGGCATCTTAGACTCTTATTTTGTTTGTTTTATAAATAAAGGAAATATTAATTATTCAAGAGTCTTAACTAGCATAGATATCGAATAAGAATTAAGGACTCAGAGATAATGAAAAAGCTTAAATTCTAATAGATATTTATTGTTAATGAAATATAAGTAATTTCCTTAAACTTTGTATCTTATAAAAAGTAAAGTCTCTAAAAGTAAGAAAAATATCATTATATTAAATGGCAATCATTATCCTATTCATAGATTAAAAGCAACAACCCTAACCTACCCTAGGTCACTTTCCTAATTTGTATCATTTTCATTTTTTCACTCACTTTATAAATAAAGTCGGTTTTATATTGTTAAATTAGGTTTAAAGTCTATTTTTTAATATTCACATGGTATCATCTTAACTACAAGGTTCTAACGGCTACTTACTCACATAATCTCAAACTTTTAGAACTGGCTCTATTGCATGCTGTTAATGATAAATATCAGCTAATCTACATCAAGTAGAGATCATTCACTGATTCACTATTTTTTACTTTAGTACAGAAAACATGCGTGTCTGGAAGATTATATCATACAGTGCTCTTTTTTACACGGAACATTTATAGACATAAAATAATAATATTATTAAGAAAAATAAATAAGAGGAATCAAAAACAGATATTGATCATAAGCATCCCATTTGTTTCTACTTGAAAAATAGATGAAGGAACAAGAGCAAAATTAATTTATATACCACATTTGAGCATTCATCTATAACTGAATTAGGAATATTAAACCCAGAACTTCCTTGATGTAAAATTTTGATATTTACATCTTCATGGATGTATGGAAGTATTGAGCACACATCTGTATGAATAACTAGTATTAAAAGTTATGATGAGAAAATGGACCAGATGAAATAATCATACATGGTTAATCCTTCCCACGTTCTGTATGACCTGCTAAGAAAATTATTTTATAGAGAAGCTACGGAAAGGATATAACAAATGTGTTTCACCAGTAATCTTTACAGGAACATAAACCTCCTTTAAAATGATGGAATCTCTTTGCATCTCTAGCAATAATATATCTCCCAGTAAGTAAAGAAACAAATTTTATCCAACTGTGGCAATCCCCACAAACTCTAAGATTCTTAAAAATCCTGATAGTAGTAGTCCTACCAATAGTCTTCCATAAAGCAAAAGCTATTGCCAGTTTTTCACTATGATAATATAAAGAACTCATTTTCTTCTCTTCATCCAAATCCTGCAACACAAATCTGGTATCAGGATTATAACCCAGAATTTTGACCTTCTCTATTAATCCATGCAACATTTCAAAAATCTCATGAGCTCTTGGGTGAGACAAATCTCCAGCCATAAAAGTATGCACCTCTCTATCAATATCAAGCCAACTCATTGCAGGACTTTTCTTCAATTTCATATCTCTTATTGTGCTTTTCGTCTCAATCACCTGGTTCCATTTCCCAGAAGAAGCATAAAGATTTGACAAAAGGATATGTGTTCCCCCATCCTCAGGAGCAAGCTCAAGGATTTTTCTCACAACTTTCTCTGCCATTTCTACCTCTCCGTGAATCTTACATGTGTTTAGCAGTGTCCTCCATAGTACTACATCTGGATTTCTCACTTCCTCTATCAACATTGCAGCTTCCTCAAGTCTCCTTGATCGCCCTAGCAAATCAATCATACAAGTAAAATGGTCTCTTGTCAATTCAATTTTGTGATTATTCCTAATGGAGGAAAATATTCGGCATCCTTCTTCAACTAAACCTGCATTGTTGCATGCCACCAGAATACTAATAAATGTCACACCATTTGGCACAAGTCCCAATTTTTCCATTCTTTCAAATAGCTCAAGTGCTTCGTGCCCGAAACCATTTTGAGCATAAGCATAGATCATTGAATTGATAGCAACTACATCTAACTCAGTTAAAACGTCAAAAACATACCTTGCGTTCTCTACATTTCCACATTTTCCGTATAAATTAATCAGCGCTGCACCTGTATACTTATTTCCATCCAATCCTAGTTTCATGGTAATGGCATGCATCTGTTCCCCTACTTCAAGCATTGCAAGGCTCGAACATGCTTGAAGAATACTCGACAATGTGAAAGGATTTGGTCTTATCAAACAACGAATCATTTCCCTGAATATTGACACAGCAGTCTCCTCTCTCCCATTTTGCACAAGCCCCACCACAAAAGATGTCCATGTCACCTGATTTGCATAATCAAGCAGATTAAACACCTTTATAGAATCCTCAACCATGTTGCACCTTGAATACATGGTAAGGAGAGAAGTCTGTGAAGCCACAGATTCCAGGCCAGATTTAATTACAAGACCATGGATCAACTGACCATTAACTAAATCCCCTAGATTACCACAACTTATCAAGATGCAAGCAAGTGTATACTCATTAGGCTTAACACCTCTATAGACCATGTCCTCATAAACCTCTAAAGCTTCCCCATCAAGACCATGTTGAGCATAACCCACAATCAATGCTGTGAACAACACAACATCTTTCTCTAAAACACGGAGAAAAACCGAATGGGCATCCCTCATTTTATCAAACTTAGCATACATATCAACAAGGGCACTAGCAACAAACCCATCCTGGACCTCCAAACCCAAAACCACAGCCAACCCATGAGCCCTCTGGCCATGGCGTAGGAGACCCAACTGTGAAAACGCCTTATAGATGGCAGAGAAGGTGTAGGCATCGGGTAAAACACCCTCCACAAGCATATTGCCATAGAACTCAACGGCTTCTTTGCACTTCCCATGATTGATATGAGAAGAAATCATGGAATTCCAAGTAACTATGTGTCTGTTGGTCAATTCATCGAACAACTTGCGTGCCTCAGCAAGGCTGCCGCATTTAATGTAGCCATCAATGAGCTTGTGGCCCAAGAATGAGTAAGAGAAACCGGATTTGATGACTTTGTTGTGAACTGCTCTGAGGGTAGTTAACGATTTTGTGTGCGCGCATTGGGCAATAAGAGAAGAGTATAAATTCATATTTTCATGCTGGACATTTTTATTATCTTCTTCAATGTATTTTTCAAAAATGTAATGAAGAAAAAAGAAACAACTTAAATTCAGGCTTATCCTCCACAACACTATTCCTATGTCTTTGGCATTTCTCAGTGTAATCAAACTAAAAAACGTAAACTTCCTCCCTTTATTTGTTAGTGTTGGTTTAAGATATTTTATAGAAAATAAAAAATGCAAAAAACAAAATAAGATATTTATACGATTTTCTATTTCATTTCTACATCATAGTAAATACACACACATATACATACATATATATATATATATATATATATATATATATATATATATATATATATATATATAAATTGAATAAAAATCTAAAATATAAGTGACAAAAGAATAATGTTCTTTTAAAATTTGAAAATGGAAAAGAAAATATGATCTTACTTCTATATCTTTAAAACCTAAAATGTATTTAATTATTTTCTCATTTAATAAGCAAGAAAATTTGTAAAAAATACAAGATTACTAAACTTGGATTACATTACTATAAAAAGTGATTTTTTAACGTCCTACCTTTCTAAATTAGTTTCTTCCAAAGAGTATGTCTTTTAATTACAAAAAATAGTTCATTTTAATGTGTAAATTCAGAATTCGTACTTTGAGGAGTCAATTCTAAAATGTCATTAAGAAGAGATTAACTAGAAAATCCAGTCAGAATTTTTTTCTTTCATTTAAAAAACAGGAAGGAGAAATTTTTTGGGGGAAAAATTATTTGTAAACAACAATACAATTCAGAATTAGACTCCATGAAAGATGAATTTTAAACATAAATAGTGAACAATTCTATTTATGTAAATAAAGGGAACAGTACGCTGTTTTAAAAAACAGTGTTATTTTGATGAAAAAATAATCTAAAAAAGTAAAAAAAAATCTAAAAAAGTACAAAACTTTGTGTATTTTAATTTTAATTATTCCTAATAAAATCTAATTCTTAATAGTTTATAACTAATAAAATAAGATATGATAAACAAAACATATTACCTCAATAAAATATATATATCTATATATATAATAAAGAATAATTTAGGGTTTTTTTTTAAAAAATCCTTATATCGATTAATTATTAGACGTCAAAGAAGATTTTTAAGTAATATTTTTGTCAGAGATGTTTCAACACCTAGTCCTCATCTGCTTACACAATAAAGTGATCATCGTAAAAGAAACAAAAACACCAAGAAAAATAACAAGATAAACTAATGTGCCAAAACGAGTTTTCATGAAACAAACATAAATATATTATCACCCATCACTTATACATAAAAACAACCATATCACATATAAAAACTCATTAGAATCAATTATATGGATACATGTCATTGATATCGGAACTCATCAGAGGTAAGCACCTGCGGTGGTTTCTAGGCTCTATAGAACCTAATATCAAGAGGTTATCACCCAACTATTCACAAGATTAATTTCCTTCGCGCCTAGGACCAAACTCTAATCCGCGTAGACTAAAACCTCATGATACTTTTCACAACATAACCCATTTTATTCTATTTGAGTTAATGTTTATTAGAGCTTCTGGATACCTTCTTATGGAATCTCACATGTCAATGCATACACTAAAGTTATCACCACAAAGAATTTCTCCTTGAAATTTCTTCAACATCATCACCACACATATCCACAAAATATCATTGTCTCAATAAATCATCATAATACTCATAAACATACATAAAGTCTATTTAAGTCTATCTTAAATAGTGAAAGAAGAAAAACAAATCCAAAAATACACATTAGTGCTCAAAGGTGATGATGCCCTCGCTAGACTTCTCGCAAAAGATGACGTTCAATGCCATTACTCTTGTAAAAAGTTGTGCTCAACAACATCTTTCTTCTGCTCAGTGTCTTGGAACTAAATTGCTCAAGACTTGTAGTGCAAGATGGCGTTAAGCAATGTCCTATTATCGCTTAGTGTCAAAGCATTTGCAAATTTCGGCGCTTAGCGATACAAAACTGACGCTCAATGACCTCAAGCTAAAATGCTTTCAGACCTTCACAATAAATTGGCGCTTAGTGCCAGCTGCCATCGCTCAACACTATGTGAGATATCAACAAATGAAATTATGTGATTCAAAGAAAATAAAACTTGTTCAAACAGTCAAATTGATATTCTCTTCTTAGTACTTTGGTCAAAAAGCAATTTTTAATGTTAAGGCACAAACCAATTAACTCAATTGTTCAGATTCTAAGTTCCTTAATCAACACAAAAGTAACTAAGACATTCAACATGACAAATATTCAAAACAAACCAAATTTGGCAGATTAAATATTTCATTATACAACTTAATCATGAAATTACAAATTTCAAGATATTTATAATTTAAAAGCAATGCAATTAGCTTTCCTTATCATACCAACAACTCACAAACCCTTAATCAACGAAACTCCTCACAACTTGCAAGATGTTTTATCTATACACATAAAAACATCACAAGAATGATATGGACATGCTCATCACTAAAATACGCATGTAAATAGAAGAAAACTCACATACAGCAGAAAAAGACCAAGAAAAATTAGCTGAAACTCAACTTATACGAAACAAAGAAAATGATTAGTCCAAATTAAATAACTCGTCACAAAAATCAATCATACAGTTTCGATTCTTCAATCACACCAGTAGAAAGAAAAAAATCTTAAAAATATTAAAATATTTTAGAAGAGTAATTTATAAAACATTGAAATTCTATTTCTAATAAAACTACTTATATTAAAATCTTTTTAATATTAAAATAATGAAATCTCATTATTTTTAAACCACTGTCACTACTAAAATATATTTTTTAAGTGTTTCAAATAAGATTTTCTGAATTGAATCACCTAAAATATCAATTTTGTTTACGTCTTTACAAATAAAATTTTCTTGATTGTTGTAAGTAACTCGTTATTTAACTCATTTTTAATTAAACATGATAAACAAATTAATAATTCACTTAAATAACAAATAAAATTAACCGATAAAAACTTAATAAAAATTAATATTCAATACTTAATTGACCAAACTTTTTTAGTAAAAACTAAATTCAAAATAACTAAATTTACAAAAAGAACTTACAACTTAATTATGTATGACGAACAGCAAGAGCAAGTTGACTCTCCGAGTACATTGTAGCATAGGAAATACAATGGAGAATGGTTGAAATATCATATGCTGGTTATCTTTTAGAATAAGTTTACCAATTCATTATTCATTTATTTGTCAAACAAAATTAAAAGTCATCCTTTTATTCTAATTTTTCTTGTTTACTCAAACTCCATTAGAAACTAGGAATATAAAAATATATAAAATGAGTCGAGAGGAAAAGGGATGAGGATGAATAGAATATAAATGAGGTGTAGGAGAAAAAATTTACTGTGATGAAGCTTGAATTAAAAGTGAGAGTGGGTTCGTAAGAGAACAAAATCTGTGTTTATAGAGCGAATACAAAGGAGTTAAGCATCATGATCTTTAAGGAAAACAGTGAATCCATATTAACAAGGTGAAGGTTGTTTTGTTTGTCTGTCGTGTGAAACATCTATGTACACCATTCATTGCACCAACTGATGATGAAATGCTGCTTTTGGTCAGCTTACTTGGCCCGTTTGAATAAAAGCTTGAAGCAAGCTCTGTGCTGCAAAGGTTTGATCAGGTGTCCCAGATATCACAACTTTCCCTCCACTTGTACCAACCGATGGATCATAAACCGTTACAGTTGCACCTGAAATCTGCTCCCAGAACAACACTCAACACATTAATGCCAACATCATTGTAAAACCATTTCAGCAATCTTGAAACTTGGAACATTGTAACCACAGACAAGACTTGTATTGTTTTCTGAGCACTAAAGTACATTAGGTCAGAAAAACATGTCAATTAATAAATATATACGAGATTTCCAAGTTAATCTTTGATAATGGCCAATATATTTACCATGGAGTCAGAGTTCCCTGGCCAGATATTATCAATAAAATGTATTTCCTAGGAAAGTTATTGATCAGAGACATCATTTCATCAAATTATTAAAAATCACATTGTTAATTAAGAAAACGTGAATATCCAACCAGAATTCACCTCAAATTATAATCTTTGTTAAGGAAATAATTAAGCACCTGTCTTATTCGATCCAGATTGCCACCATCTTCTCCATAAACAGAACCAAAGACATGTTCAGAAACTACTATCTCCACAGTAGTATTTGTCACCGTCGCAAACATGTTTCCTCTGCCAAAGGTTTTTATCAACCACAGGATGTGAGAAATATCACATGACAAAAAATGTTTTAACAAATTTAAACATTTTGCCTAACAAGCACTTTGTTGCCTAACAACTTGTGGTTAATATATATTATGGCATTGGGTTCAAAGTCAAATAATTGTGAATACTAAATTTTTACGTTAAATTATCCTTTTTCCATTCCTTTTATTTATTATATCATTCAATTTGATCTATTTATATAATTTCATCAATTTACATCTATGAAATACTCTTTTATCTTTTGCCTCGACACTGAAAATAGTTTGGGCTCAGATATAAGAACTACCTTAAACATTTTTCAAAAATTTAAAGGACCAAAATTAATAATAATAATAATAATAACTATAATATTAATAATAATAAAAAATAAGTTATATTTATGTAATATTTAAACAGTTGTTTTTATTTATCTTAAAATTGTGTTAGAAAAATTAAAACAGTAATAAGAAAATAAAAATTGTTTTATATCCTAGTTTTAATCAGTTTGGATTGATTTAACTGATTCTTACCAGTTTTGAGATGAGTCATTGAAAGATAATAATCGATGGATGGATTGATTCTTGGTCAGACGGGTTGAATTGATTAAAAAAGTTATTGAAATAGGAACTTGACAAACAATAGATCAAGTACTTGGAATAGAAAATACATAAAAATAAATAAAATGATCACAAATATCTTATAAAAGAAAGTATGAAATAGGTAAGAAAAATAAAATCAAATTTATCTAGTTAGCAAAAACAATAAATTAGTTAAATAAAAAGATAAGAAACAAGAAATTAACTCTTTTTATCCTTCTTTTACTATTATTATTCAATTAAATCTTTCTACTTCTAAAAATGCTCGATGTTGTCCTTCCATCTAAATTGATATTAACATGTTAACAAAATCAAATAGAAGGACAATATAATTTTTTTAAAATAGAACGCTTTAAATATAGAAAGATCAAATTAAGTTAGATAATGAAAATTGAAAAAGAAAACCCCCTTATTCTACGTGTACGTATACTATTAATATGCCTATCTGCTTCATTTCTAAGCCCAGTCCAACATAAGATTAATCTCTAAAAGACTACCATGATACTATCACTTTCACAAATAACACAACAGCTCTCTCTAAATAAAATTTATTGGGCCAGAAACAACCTTCTACTATGTATCAAATGCCCCCCAACTTTTGGCAAGAAGAAGAAGAAAAAGGTGAAAAATAACGCCAAATAAACTTGGAGTCCATGCGGCATTATACTAACCTTCCACGTTCCAAATTCTCACTTAAATCTGTATGCATGTCTCCATTTTGTGATACTGTTTTAGCATGCAACCCTGCATTCTGCAAATATTAGAACTCCTAATCAATCTCCTCTTATGAGTTTGGAAGAATGAAAAGCTATAAAAGAAATTGGAAACCAATAAAACACAAAGGAGGAAGAATACCCGTCGCGGAAACCTCCCAGAAGGATAAGCAGAATTTCCTCGGGCAAAAAAAGGTTTACCCTTTACAGGTTCCTTGTTCACTTTCCAATTGGATTTCGGTCTTGCTTCAGCAACCACCCCATTCGCCGAAAGATTATCTCTGATTCTACAAGTGATTTTGTACAAGGCATCTTGTACACATCTGTACTCTCCAGTGATCTGCATGAAAACTCTCTAAGTGTAAACTTGACTAGAAGACAGTAACAAAAGACTGATGGAGCCATAATAAGAAACTCAGTCTATTCTGAGTGCTCAAATGCCTCAATCCAGCACAACAAGATAAGATATTTGTTATCAGTTAAGTCCCAAGTTCTCAACCTATGTCGGTACACGAAAGCATCAAACAACACCAAATACTAAGCAGATAGAACAAGGACTGGAAAGTTATTGCAGATTAACTATAAACTAAATACAATCATACAAAGGAATGCGCTTTTGTTGAAAGTAATAGATATTTTCCACATATTTATACTGAAATGCCTTTACATAAGCGGATCACAGATTCTGGCCAAGTATACATTTGTTAACTGTCTTGTACTATATTGGAGAATTTTAAATTGAAATCTTTGCATCAGAAAAAAAGTGTTTATTTTTAAATGAAAGGACATCAGCGTATGGAAACAGAATCGGGATCTAAAAATTATCAGTAGCTAATGGCATCAGGTAAATAAATTTAAACCCTTAAGAGATACTTTAAAGAAAAGTCAACTTGAATTGTATAAAATTAACAGGTGTACCTGTACCACCGCATCACCATCTGAAGCGCCACTAGGAATTGACTCTCCGTGCAAAATTTGTAAATCAGCCCCAGTTAGTTCTCTCAATTCTGAAATCACCTGACCTTCATTGCTGCTGAAGCAGTTTACTGTGCTTGCTGCAACTAGCAGCCTTGCAGTTACAGGTGATTCCATACTAGATACCGGGAGAAAACCCTTTCCAATGTGATCTTCAATAATTCTAGCAAAGACAAGAATAACGGCATCTTGTGCAGGAGAATTACAAGATTCAAGGTTCTGCTAAATCAACAATACAAATTATGAAAATCCAAAAATGTGTTTTCAAACAGATCTATCAAATGTATATGTCGTTGCATGAACACACATGCACATGAAAGAGGGAATACAAAACTGAAAACACTATATAAACATGAGTCAGTAGTGGCATGGTGCATCATTCTCATGTGACTGACCTCTACAGCAGAAATGGTGACAATGCGCTCGGCAGACTCGCTTAAAGGAGCTGTAAAGATAATAGAAGCACCTGTTTTGCTTTCCAGAGCTCTGACTATAGCCCCTCTTTTGCCAATCACGCTCCCAGCTACATTATTAGAGCAAAGGAGTCTGAACACAACTTTGTGCTCTGCTCCTTTTGTGTCACTGCCAGATGTTTCATTAGAGTTTGTGGTCCGTTCATATACAGATAAACCTTCCATGGAGGTTAACAATGAATTAAGGTGAGGAAAAAGTTCAGCATTGGGATCAGAGGATGATCTATCAGAAGAGCTAACAGTGGGTGTACTAGAAGAAACAGAAACTTTTGATAACGGGGGACAATCTTGAAGACAGTGAGATACAGCAATCAGCGCTTTCTTTACAGACAAAAGGCCACCAGTTATCTGTCAATCAAACAAGCTCCCAGATAAAGAAAAATACTTCCAAATAGTCATTGCTCAATGAAAAGTCTAAATTCCGAAGTTCATTAAAAGAAATCCAAAACATTAAACTAGGATCTATGATTCGCATGTTTAGATTTGTGCTAGACGATGAAATACAAGCTAATCTAATTTTAAATAAAAGTTCGTATTTTTATTTCACATTCAAGAATCGATGTTAGATCCAATGTTAATTCTAAATTGAAATAATTCTAATCAGCTTTTGAAAGAAAAAAACTTATACTAAAAATCAATTCTAACTTAATTTTAAAATAGCAACATCTACGCATAAATCCTATCAACTTCAAAGTAAGTTTAACCATCAAAATCGGTTTTACAATGATATAACATCTTTTTGTTGACATTTGGTGCCCCAGTTAAAATTCAGACAAACGTTGAGCACTGGATAAGGAAACAAAAAGTAGAAAGTATTACTGAAAGATAAAGAAGTATATTTATTATATCAGGAATATAAACATGTAGTAATAGAAAACATTGATATAGGACCCAAATCATATGCAGAAATTGCGGGCATACCGCATTCGTCTATGCAACAAAACACGTGTTCTCTCATGGTATCAGATGAAATCGAAGTGCAGGAAGTAGGAACAGAACAAAGAAGGTCGCCAACGTGATAGAGATTTTGAATGACAATTTACTTACTGGGAAAATAAATTCAGTGTTGACATTTGGCAGAGAAGCAAAGTCACAGATCAGATTCCATGAACTCTATTTTCGCATAAAGCGCGTCAATTCCCCCATGATTTAAGAAAACTCAATCCACTCACACACACACAAGCACACATTGTAGCATGATTTTCATTCTAAAAGAACAATAACGAACGCGTTGACCAAAAAAAAGCACAAATTGTTACAAGAAAAAAAAACTCACTTGAACTAACTCCTCGTCTTTGGCGGCGCAATGCGGAGGCGGGCAAACCCTAATTTTGGCACCACTACTGTTCCTAATGGCGGTGATGGTCTTCCCTCCTTTGCCAACAACAGCACCAATCTGCGAAGTGTGTGCAAGCAACTTGGAAAAGACCTCGCCGTTAACGGCTCTGTTAGAATTAATGCCTTTCTCGGCCTCCAGCTCCCAAACCCTCTCGAAAACCCTAACGACGGCTTCCTGCGCGTTGGAAACGTCGACCTCGCCGTCGCCGAGCTGGAGGCCCTTGCGGGGCGAGAGGGAGCCGATGACGAGGATAACGCGGTCCTCGGCACTGGCGGTGGAGTCCTCGCAGTGGATTTTGCAGGCGGTCTCGCGGCGGAGCTGGGAGACGATAGAGCCGGAGCTCCCGATGAGACCGCCCACGATGGAGGCGTGGCACACGAGGCGGAACGCGATCTGCCCCGGGAGCACCTTGAAGACGGGACGCTTGGACCGGTGGGGGTTGGCGGCGACCGTGCGCTTAGACGACGGCGTAGTTTCGTGGTGGTTGCGGTGATCAGCGTCGGAAGTGGTGGGGTCTTGCATTGCGTGGCTTAGTGGTTCCAGCGTGGGACCTTGTTTTCATGAGTTGGCATGCGTGAGCAGAGTGAGTCACTTGGATCGGAAGGAAGGGACAAGGAGAGTGAGGAGTAGTACAAGAGATTAACGATTCTTTTGCCACTGATTTTATGGAATGGAAGCATCGCGGAAGAGGTTCAAAGATGGTGGACCTCTTTTTACTATTTTTTATTCATCTTTAGTTTATGTTAATGCCCTAAATAGTGTCTTGTAACTGTTGGAGTCGCCCTGAAATCAACCCAATTCTCGAGGTAAGAAAAAGTGCTTCCATTTACTGATTCGAATCTGAATCTGGAATCTCCACTTTAAAGTTCGTTGTTTGCTTCCTTCATTCTCTGGGTTTCATCCCATGTAAATTGGTGTTTTACTGTCAGAAGGAAAATATTTTTCTCATTTTTAGACACAAAAAACATGATAACATTCCACACGAAAATCTTTTTTGAACACGTAAATTATGACACGAGAGAAGTTAAGCGAAAAAACATTAATATTAAAGCATGCATGATGTAAATGGATAAAAGAGATAAGAAAGTTTATAAACATTGGAGCTTTGTTCGAAAAATATTTTTTTACTTTCTCCCATATTAAGAATAAAATTTTTAGACAAGAATATATTAATATTTTATTGAAAATTAAGAATATAAAAAATATTAAAATTATAGTTGTATGGTATATGGGATAGAACGAACTGTCAATATTCACAACTGTTCAACATTCACAACCGTTCGGTCTGCTACTTTTGTCAACGATCAAAACAGATCAAATGTTAGATCGGCACTTAAGTTATTAATGTTGGACTTGCACTTAAGTTATTATAATTGGGCCAATGATATGGACAAGGGTGTTGCTCCCTCCACCACCCCAAGTGCTTCTGTACCTCCCCATTATTTTCTTTTATTCTAAAAATACTCTACACATCCCCACTATTTTCTTTTATTCCAAAAATACCTTATACCTCCCCACTATATTCAACAATCTTTCTCTTTTTCTCTCCACATTAATGGAGCATTCACATGGCTCAGATTTAAACTTGTGATATATTGCAAAATTTTATTTACACTTTCCCTTAGATAAGTTTGATTCAATCTTATTTTCACTGTTCAATATATTTTTTTTCTCTTCAAATTACTTAATAAATGGTAAAATTTTGTTCTAAATTTCTAGAAAAATGTTTATATATGTGTGTTTTTTTTTACATTTAATATCTATAATTTTTAACATTATATTATGTTTTAACTTACCGACATGTTTGACTCAAATAACTTGAATAAAGTATTTAATTTATTAGATAAATAATATAAAAATATTATTAAATACTTAAAATATAAAAGAAAAGTTATTTGTTAAAGATTTGGAATTTATTTAGTTCTTTCGTCATTATAAAGTTAGTATATAATAATAATAATATATTATTTACTATTAATATTATGTTTATTATTTTGTATTTGCATCTAACTTTTAGGTTTATAAAATGGAAGTGGTAGAAGCACTAATATTGAAGTTTCCTCTTAATTTTATATTTGCAATATATCACAAGTTTAAATCTAAGTCATATGAATGCTTCATTAATGTAGAGAGAGAAAGAGAAAGATTGTTGAGGATACTGGGGAGGTGTAGGGTATTTTTGAAATAAAAGAAAATAGTGGAGAAGTGCAGAAGCACTTGGGGTGGTGGAGGGAGCAACACCCTATGGACAAATAAACAACTGATAAATTAATTAAAGATATTGATAATTGATTGTAGGATAAGAAAGTTGTTTATGAGTAACAGACCGAATCTAAAGTTAAGCTTGTTTTATTAGACCTATGCCAGTTTAGGATCCATGAAATAACTTATAAATAGAAGGCTAAGCCGCAAAGGTAAGCAGATTGAACTAATTATGAGTACTTACTCTATATTGAACATTATCAATATTATCACACCAGTCATTGACTTGAGGGTCGGAGTGCCTTTTGTAGGTATCCTCCCCACGGCCCGAATAAGAAGAAACTTAGAGCACGGGATTCAGAGGTCAGAATATAAGAAGACTACGATAAAAAAATGTGTGTTTCTGGGCCCAACATATGCAAAAACATTTTGGCGTCCACCGTGGGACCGAGAGAGAAGTAGAAGAAACCCAATGATGACCACGGGAAACATGGAGGAGCAACAAATCACCAGAGAGTTGATCAGAGATATGCAGACACAGATGCAGACGCAAGTGCAAGCACAATTGTTGGAGATGCAACGGAAGCACGAAGAGGAGATCGGGGCACTGAGAGCAAAACATGCTCATGCCGAACAGTCTGTTCAATGTTCGACGTGTACAACCCAACGGGATCGCAACCGCGATAACGGCCAGGAGGCAAGTCGTAATCAACAACCATCCCACCACACCAACCCGAATGGTCAGGAAAGAAGGGAAGCAAATAGTGGGATAACACATAACCCAACGCCTCTACAAATCGTTCGGCCTACCAGTTTGCTTCCCTTCATGGTGACCATCATATAAACTCCAATGCCGAAAAAAAACTCCTCCTACATTAGATAAATATGATGGCTCAACTGATCCAGATTATCACCTCAGGATATTCCTTAACGCAATGACGTTCTACACAAAATAGCGACTCGGTCATGTGCAGGGCTTTCTCATTATCACTCAAGGGGAGGCATTAGCATGGTACAACACCCTTCCCCCAAATACAGTGGATTATTTCACTACTGTGCAAGCTCTTTTTGAAAGACAATATGTGTCCAGCTGGGTACAATAGCTATCGTCAGTGGAATTGGTGAACACTAAACAAGAGAAGGAAGAAACCTTGAAAGCCATTATGAAAAGGTATAATGAGACCGCACGACGAGTTAAGGATATCAATCACATTTTCATCATCAGCAATTTGCCTTCATGCCTAAGGACATGATCATTTGCTGAAAACTTATATGTGTGACCGCCTAAAACTATGGACGAACTCCAGGAAAGAGTTGTTGAGTTTATTTGTATTGAAGATATGAGAAACTCAAGGAAAAAACAACAGTAGGAAGATTCTATAGGTGGGAAAAAGAAGGAAGGAAAACAATTGTTTGACAATAACGACACAAATGGAGGTCCTCCTTAGAGGGATTTTCCTCAAACACCCACGTTTAATCATTATACAGCTCTCAATGCACCCAAGGCAAGAATTCTCGAGGAAGCCCTTAATGTTGCGCTTCTCTCAGTCCGAAAAGATAATACACCTAAAAATGCAGATGAAACAAAGCATTGTCGATATCATTAAAACATGGGGCATACTACGGAAGAATACACAACATTAAAAGATGAGATCGAAAAACTTATCCAGGTGAGTTATATTCATAAGTATGTAAAGGAAGAACGGGCACAAATAAGAAGCCCACTAAGGAAGAACTCCTCACGTAGAAGTCCCGAACGGTCGTATCAAAAAGATGAACGAAGACAGAGGCAAAGTCGTAGCCGCAGTCACTCTCGAAAACCGAGCGGTGAAGGAAGTCCCCAATGCACTGTCACTCTCGTTCACTAGGAAGTTCCCAATAACTCCTAGGTCGAAAACCGAGCGGTGAAGGAAGTCCCCAATGGACTATTACTCTCGTTCACTAGGAAGTTCCCAATAACTCCTAGGTCGAAAATCGATGATGAATGTTCTCAATGAACTTTCACTCTCGTCCACAAAACCCAAGGAACGTTCTACAAGAACTCCTAGCATCAACCGAGCGATAAGGAATGTTCTTTGTGAACTCTCATCCGAGTATCTTCAACCAAACAGTCTCGTTTGCTTGGTCGCCTCACCTTATAAAATGGTGCAGATAACATGATTTTATATATACGAGCCATTCAGCCAACTTTGAGCAAATCGCTCAGTAAGGAACGTTCTTCGTGAACTCTCACACGAGTTTCTTCGATCTAGGGAATGTTTTAAGAGAACTGCTAGAGTCTGCCTCTTGGCACAGAGAGAAATGAAGGCTTAAGGCACATTGAACACGACCTCCCTAAATAGCTTATCATAAGTCCTATAGTTAACTATGGTTAACTCGGACTTGGGAGACATATGCATGGTATATGGGATAGACCGAACGGTCAACATCCACAACCGTTCGGTCTGCTACTTTTATCAACAGTCAAAACAAATCAAATGTTGGACCGACACTTAAGTTATTAATGTTGGGCATGCACTTAAGTTACTATAATTGGGCCAATGGTTTAGGTAAATAAACAACTGTTAACTTAATTAAAGATATAGGATAAGGAAATTGTTTATGAGTAACAAACTGAATCTAAAGGTAAGTTTGTTTTATTGGACCTATGCCAGTTTAGGATCCATGAAATAACTTATAAATAGAAGGCTAAACCGCAAAGGTAAGCAGGTTGAACTAATTCTGAGTACTTACTCTATACTGAACATTATCAATATTATCATGTCAGTCACTGACTTGAGCGTCGGAGTGCCTTTTGCAGGTACCTTCCCCACTGCCCGAACTAGAAAAAACTTGGAGCACTAGATTAAAATGTGAGAATATAAGAAGACTACGGCAGAAACAATGGTAATTTTGAAATAAATGAAGTTGTTTTTGTTATTACTCACAACAATTAACTAAATGATATATGGAGAATCAAAATAATATATTTAAAATTTATAGAAAAAATAAAAACATATTAAATACAAATAACATATAAAGTTATTGTTTCAAACTATTCAACTCAGCAATATTGAGTTAATACTATTTTTTTTCAATTTAAATAATCATATCATTTTCAATAAAATTATTTTCTATTTTATTTTATAATTTTATTTTGATAATTTTAATTTGATAATTTTAATTAAAAACAATAATCTTTTTGTTGAAGTTGTAGAAATAGTAAAAATAAAACTAATTAAGCTATCATAATAAATGAGAAAAAAAGAATGATTGAGTTTGTGTTTAGTTTTTTTTTTCTTAAAAAAATGAAAAAAAGTAATAAATCAACACAAACAATACCTCGTAAGATAAAGAAAGAGAAAAAAAATCTTAATAAATAGTTTTATTTTTTATTGTTTAATTTTATGTTTCATTATTTATTAACATCATGCTTTATAAAAAGTTAAAAATTTAATTAACTTATTTATATAAACTTTATTTTACATTAAGTAACATCTTAATTAAGAATGACAATAGATTTGGTCCTACATGAATAGTACATACCACCCATATTAAAAATTTGTACATGTTACACGTTCTACTACTTGTTAAGATATTTGCATAAAAAAAATTAGATTTTTTTTCAATCTGCGATACTCATTAGATACCTATAATTATTTAAAAAGAAAATATTTTATGAGCTTTTAAACGAAGTCTAAATTAAATTTTAAGAAATGAAGATAATAAAAATGAGCAAAATTATAATTAAGTTTTAAATAATTATTTAAGTGAGAATAATCTCACATAAAAGTAAAACAAGTTTTAGGCACCAAAAGGTAGAATTTTAAAGGAGAAGATAAATTAGTTAGGTTTAATCATTCACTAAGTCCCTATTTTTGCATGGAATCTCAATTTCGTCCCTTTCTTTCTAAAAATATCAATTGGGTCCCAATTTTATGAAAATTGCAACAAATCGATCCTTTCCGTTAAATAGTGTCAAACGGCGTTAAAAAAATTGATGAGTGGATGCTGAGATGACGAACGAACGCTCGTCCACCAGCGAACGAACGCTCGTTCACCAGCGAACGAACGCTCGTCCACCAGCGAACGAACGCTCGTCGACCACCGAACGAACGGTCGTCCAGTGTGGAACGAACGGTCGTCCAGCAGTAAGAGGTCCACGAGCGTTCGTTCGCTGGTGGACGAGCGTTCGTTCGCTGGTGAACGAGCGTTCGTTCGCTGGTGGACGAGCGTTCGTTCGTCATCTCAGCATCCACTCATCAATTTTTTTAACGCCGTCCAGCCAATTTAACGGAAAGGATCGATTTGTTGCAATTTTCATAAAATTGGGACCCAATTGATATTTTCAGAAAGAAAGGGACGAAATTGAGATTCCATGCGAAAATAGGGACTTAGTGAATGATTAAACCAATTAGTTATAACACTGCAGCCATTATGAGCGAAGAACCAATGACCTCGCTTTGAAAATAGAGTACAAAGGTCACAGCTATATGTAGGTATGAGATATGTTGAACATATGACTTTCCAATTCTTATATAAGGGAACGAATGTGTTTGACAGGAGAAAGGAGAAACACAAGTCTGTCTACATCTCTTCAATTATTGTACCATCTAGTTGAGTTTGTGTTTAATTATTTTTTCTTTAAAAAATGGAAAAAAGTGATAAATCAACACAAACACTAACTCATAAGATAAAGAAAGAGAAAAAAAAAATCTTAATAAATAGTTTTATCTTTTATTATGTTTCATTATTTATTAACATTAATTTCTTTATAAAAAATTAAAAATTAATTAATTTAATTTACAAAAACTTTAACATGTCAATTAGTAATGACAATTTGTGTCGAACATGAATGATATCTACCCGTTATCCAACTTAAAAATGGTACATGTTATCCGTTTCATACTCCTTCGATATTTACATAAAAAACATTCACATGTTTTTTAAATCGCGAATATCCATTGGATACTTGTGAATATTTTAAATATATATATATATATATATATATTATGAATTTTTAAATGAGGTGCAAATTAAATTACAAGAAATAAAGATAATGGAAAGAAGTAAAACTATAATTAAATTTTGAAATAATTATTTGAATGACAATAATCTCACATAAAAGCAAAACAAATTTTAAGCAAGGTATAATTTTGAAGGATAAGATAAATTAATTATAACACGATCATGAGCAAAGAATCATTAACTTTGCTTTGAAAACAAAGTGTAAACTCATGATTTTCTAATTCTTATACTATGTACGTAAGGAATGAATTTGATGAGAGAAGTGTAAGAATGTATCTACATCTCTCCAATTCTTATCATCTAATTAATAAGTTTGAGGAGAAAGCTGAGAGTCTATATACATCTTATAAATTAGGTCATCCAAACATTAGAAGTAACTATAATATTTATATGTAAATATTAGCAAAAATGACATGTTTAGATAAAACTTCATTAACAACTTAAACTTAATAAAGATAAAAATGTAATTTTGATATCTAAACCTAACCTGCTTATGAGTAAATATTAAATTACCCGTTTCTTGCAAGTACTTTTTGCCTCCGAATACCAATTTTTACTTACATATATACGGTGGACGCGAATATTTTTTTGTTATCTTAATCCCAACGTATATTTACCATAATGTAGAATTAACTAATACTTAATCTTTTTATATTTCTACTGTTTAAAAGTTCACTTATAATGAATTTGAATGAAATAATTTAAAAAGGTAATTTATATATTTAGTAGATTTAAAATTTTCTTTTACGTAAAATAGGTTATTTGAATGAAAAAAAAAAATTTCATATAATTAAAACAATAAAATTTGAATTTCACTAGAAGGAGAAATTAAAATTTCATATAGTCACTCTCACTTTATAAATATTATATAAACATGTATATTGAAAATATTAAATCGTTAAATATTATGTTGAATATTTAAATTTGACTAATATTTTTTTTTGTAAATTTTTATTATAAAATACATATTTTTAAAGTGAAATTACATCTTAAAAGCAAAATTAATTACTTTATCCAAACTAAAAATTGAAATGTAAAATATTTTAATTACACAAAATATATAGAAAAAAAATACAAGTAATTTAATATATTTAATTTTCCTTGTCTAAACAATATTAGATTACATATTAGAATTGATAAGTGTTTTAAAATAATAAAATTGAGTATTTTAATTTTAAAATAAATCAATAATATTCTACAGTTTAGTCATCTCTCTAAAACTCTTTTTTTGAGTTCTTTTTCCCTTCTCTCTAAGATTTTTTGACTCCTTAATCATCTCTTTCATGATTAGAAAACATTTAGGAGATCACACAAGTGCATTCTTAATCATCCACCGATCAATTTCTATTATAGAGCAAGTAAGTTTTAACTCCGTTTTCTTTTCGCTATTAGTTTGAGGTTATGCATATGGGTACTTCTTGCATGCGTCTTTTGGTTTCCTTTTCTAGTTCCTGTTGATTAGAGGTTTTAAGGACTCTCTTTGATCACAATTATGTGTTCTGTAGGCATTTTTAGGATTTCTTGAGCTTGAAACAAGGTTTGTGAGTTGTGTAGAGCTGTGATGATTCTCTTTAAGGTAAGGGAAGCTAGTGTTTTCTTTAATTTTGAATCAAGGAGTGTGAATGGTGGTTGTTATTTAGAGATTCTGATTTTTGTTATAATTTGAAATGATTGTTTTAGTGATAATTATGTTTAATGAATATGTTTGATTAATTGATGCATGTCGTCATGAACGATAGTGAATTGGATTGAATGATTGTTAAAAACAGTAAAATAAACCCTAGATTCGAGGTCAGGCTGCCTCCTAAGAAAAGGACAAGAGGGGAGATGAGAAACTTTTTTCCTCCCTTTCATTCAATGCAGAATAACCAATTAAAGGAAATGCAGACAGAAGATTCCTCTCTGTTACGTGGCACTCAGGCCTTACACAATCATAACAAATATAACAAACTACTTCTAGAATTCTCTAAGGTAAAGGAAATGGACCAATCTAAGAATGGATAAAATTAGACCACCCTACAGGCCTTCGGGTCATTGTTTTGGGCTTACTGTTCCCATATGTAACATTACCATCTCCTTTGACAATGAGACGAGAAAGGGCTGGTGCTTAGCTGAATCCAACCTGATTCCAGCATCTTCAAAACCTAACGCTCAATTTCGAATTTCTGAGCATGAGGGTATTTATAGGGTTACACATTGACCGGTTGGGCGTGAGAAAATAAGGGAATGACATGATCTGTAGCTCTTGAGGGGGGGGGGAGATGGGATGGTTCAGAGAAGAGTGTAGAATACTCTTGAAGCAGATGTTGTACTTGAGGATTAGGATGAGATGGAGAAGAGTCTGGAAGATGAGATGGACGAACCGAGAGGGAAAAGAATTGGGTCGATGGATCGGTGTGGACAACCCGCTTTAATTGATGAATGGAAATGGGAGTGGGCTTCAATCCCGAATCGCCTCGCAATTCAATAATGCAATCATTGAAAACGAATTTCATGGTGAGAGCTTGATAGTCCCTCAAAATAGACCCTAACTGCTTCAACCATTGGGCTCCTATGACCACGTCGGCACCCCCCATGTCCAGGACATATAAATCCAATGTGAATGAATGACCCTGAAGAGAGAGATCTATCCCTTGACACACATGTGCACATGTCAGTTCCTCTCCGCTACCAACCAAAACCTTCAAAGGAGGTGAAGGGAAATAGGCCAAGCCTAATAACTAAGCTACTTTCCTTTGAACAAAATTGTGGGTACTGGCCCCATCCACTAAGACACTGATCTAATGAGGCCCAATTTGGCCCATAAGTCGCAACGTTTCAGGAGCCCCAATGCCAGAAAGGGCATGAAGACTGATTTGGGCTGACTGATCTGGGTTGTCGACCCTTGTCCCCGACTCGCTATGGCCCAAAGCTAAAGAGGCAAATTCAGAGTCAACTTCCCCAACAGGGTCAGTCTCTTCAGCAAAGAAAAAAAGAATACGAGCTGGGCAACGATGTGAGCATGAATACTTTTTATCACAATTAACACAATGTCCCTTCTCACGGCGGTCTGCCATCTCTACTTTAGTGAGTTGTCGGTAATAGGTTTTTTGCGTGGGGGAGGGTAGAAGGGGGGGAAGGGGTTTCGCGAGTTGTGGTTGAATAGGAGAAGTAATTGTGCGGATGAGCTGGGGGAGGCCAAGGAGATACTGATTTCGCTTTCTGAACACGGGTGAGATCCTAGTGTTTTTCTTCACGCAACCTTGCTAATCCGACCGCATGCGATAGTGTTGGGGGTTGTTGGGCCACCACCTCGCGGCGGATCTCCGGTTTGAGACCTGAAATGAAACAACTCAAAAGGAAGGAAGGAGGTAAACCTACCACACGATTTGCAATCGCCTCAAACTCTGTTAGAAAATCAGAGACAATGGTGGTTTGGGCGAGCTTGAAGAGTTTGTCTCGTGGATCTTCGAATGTCATGGGAGCAAATCATGTTTCCAGAGCTTGGAGCAGGTGTTGCCATGAAAGGATCTGGCCGTTGCGATACATCTTCTTCGGGGGTATTGTGATATTCGAAGAATTGTGTGATTTTGAAGATCCATCCGAGTGGGTCGGTGCCATCAAAGTGAGGCACATCCAGCTTCAGGAAATGACGTTGTGAAGAGTTAGTGTCATTGGAATGTATGTGGTGAGGTGAAGGAGAAGGGGTGAGGGGGTGAGCTTCAAGGTGAGAGATATGTGTGTGGATGTCGATCATTTGGGTGGAGAAAAGAGACATTTGTGTGAGCACATCGTCCAATTTGTCAGAGAGATTTTTCAAACGTGTACCATCAGCCATTGCAAAGGTCAATGAAAGCACCAAATGTTAAAAACAGTGAAATAAACCCTAAGAAAAGGACAAGAGGGGAGATGAGAAACTTTTTTCCTTCCTTTCATTCAATGCAGAATAACCAATTAAAGGAAATGCAGACAGAAGATTCCTCTCTGCTACGTGGCACTCAGGCCTTACACAATCATAACAAATATAACAAACTACTTCTAGAATTATCTAACGTAAAGGAAATGGACCAATCTAAGAATGAATAAAATTAGACCAACATGCAGGCCTTTGGGTCATTCTTTTGGGCCTACTCTTCCCATATGTAACAATGATCTTGTGAATGTTAATGTTTTGAAGTATGATTGGTGTAAAACTAAGGTAACATTTAGAAGTAAAGTTTGGACTGTGTTAGAAGATAGTTTTTGGGCAAAAATTGGGGTTTTAATAGGTGAGTTTTAGAAATACTAGTCTAAGTGAAACAATAATTATCTAGGTTATGTTGTATGGTTAATTAGAACTTGTTTGAGTTGTGAATTAATAGATTTGTGATCTAGAATAAAGTGGTAGACAATTGGTTATGTTTTGAATGGTTTTAAGTGCATTTTTAGAGGTTTGAAGTAGTGAAACAGTAGGTCTAAGGTATATTGGAGGGTTTGTGGTCTATGATTGAGTCATTTTGGGCTTGTTCAGACCCCTAAGTTGCTTAAATGTGAGCTAAAACTTGTAGAATAATTTATGGTCTAAAGAGTAGTGTTTTAGTTGATTTTGAGTTGGAACTCAATGACGAAGGGGTTAACTTGGTTATAATTAGATTGTTTATACTTGGTTAAGTCTATTATAGATTAAAATTTCAAATGACAGTGGTAAAAATGTCTAAGATAGGTCAGGTTCGGTTGGGAGGGTGCAATTTTTGTAGAATTGGTGTTCTGCAAAATTAGGGCAAGTATTAGATGGTTCTTGCAATGGATTTCAATTGCTAGGCGAGTTAGTTCGCTGGGTTTGTGAAGCTCACTATTTTGGCTCTCACTAGGTGAGTGAAGGATGCTCACTGGGTGAGCATATGCTCGTTGGAAACACTATTTCTGGCGTTGGGCGAGTGGTTTTGGGTTTTCTTGGATGTTTTAACTTCCTTTCTTCTATGTGCATGGTTTTAAAGGGTATTGTTTCTGCTGAATGGGACCCGGGAAAACTCCTGCTGCCTCCGCCCGGAAACACTCCTCCTCAACCGATTGGTCCTTCGCCCTTCGCCTTCCTTATGCTCATTCTCAGTATAAGTGGGGTGACCTGCAAGAAACACTCTGACGCTCAAGTCAGAATTGGTCTTTGCAAGTCTATGTAATTATAAAAAAAATAGAGAGTTTACCTTCTCCTTCGATTGTTATTTATATGATTTCAGAGAATATTACCCATTAATTTACCTCTTAATGGCTTTCAATGCTAATCTTAAATACTCGACAACGACCGTTACCTCATTAATTACACATTCATGAGCATTCAACCGCTGTCTCCAGCAAACAGTTTCAGAAGCTTGCCCGATCGGACATATAAGACTTAAGAAACCCGATCAGACACATTTGAGCACGCCCGATCGGTTACTCCGTCCTCGGTAGTAACACGTATGATGATTTATTTATTGTTCAGTGGTATGGTTTGGAATATATGATGGTATGGAATTGAGGTTAATAAGAGTTCTACGGAGAATTTTTAATGGTTGTATCAAAGTGTTGTTGGTATGAATGTTGGGAGCTCAATCTTTAGAGTTATCCTAACACTCTAATGATCGTTTATTCTTAATTAGAGAGGAGTGATACTTGTGGTGAAAGTAATAGAAGGTCTTAGTCTAGGTGCTCTAATATGAGCTAAGACACGAAACAAACTAACCTTGTGAGTGTGGTACGGTGAAACCCATTAACAATGACTCTACAGAGTAGTAGAGGTCACCACAAGTGCATAACTCGCCATAGTTCGACATTGATACTATATCCAGATAGTCCAGTCTAGGTCTTTGACATGATTAAGATATTTGATTTACTTGATGTGAAATATGATGTACACGAAATGTTATTATGTTATGATTGGATCTTTTATCACCAGTTTACCCTGTTTTGTGTGTTCTTGTTTTATTGTTCTTATGAAATTGATTATTGAGCAATGATTATGTGGTAGGTGTGAGCAGAGAGAGATAATATGACTATAGAGTAGACTTTAGGTGGACACGAGATGTATAGTAACTTTAGTACATATATATAGTGATTATGTTTTCCTTTGATTGTTTTAGAGAACTAATCTTGTACATAGTTTAAACTTAGTAACTTGTATATGGAGTTTGATTTATAGTTATGTTTAAATGACTATAATAAAACTTTATATTTTCATCTGCTTGTTAGCTATTCTATTGTATTAACTATGTGATAGTTTCTGTATAATATTAATAGTATTTGAAATGAGAGGTTACAATTTAACATGGAAATAAATAAAAAAACGAAAAATAGGAAAGAATGCTAGTTTCAAATCTATCAAATTTTCTATTCATTTCATCTTCTTAAGTTAAATTCTTAGATTCAAAGAGCGAGAAGACTCCGTTGCTTCTATATATATTTATCTCTTTTGATAATTATTATTTATATTTTGCTTAAATTTAAATGCAAATTATACTTTAAATTAGGTAAAACCTATTTTGCTAGCAAACTGCAATATTTGAAAAAAAGAAATGCTTATCGTCATCTTTTGACTTCAAACTTTTCTAAATGAATACCGTGCTCAAACTTTTATTAAATTTATGACTTGGTTTTATCAAGGCTTTGAAATCCCAAAAAGTGCTCTATTTCCTGAAGTTTTACACAACCCTGGTTGTTGTGCTTGTAATTTTCAATTTAGTTATTGTATTTTGTTAAATATGATTGACACAATACACTCTGATGCTTAAGTCATAATTTTTTTTTCTCTGTAAATCTTTTATAATTCAACAATGGTTCAAAGTAAAATTTATCTCAATAGTGACAATTGCGCCTTAACTTTGTTACTTAATCCAGCAGTCATGAGATGTTTTCCTAACCTATTAATTGCTCAGTTCTTTTCAACTATCTCATCACTTACCGGATCGGTGATCTAAGTCCATAGTAACATTTTACATAAAAAAACCATTCTCAAAATTCAACCACTTTTCTTTTGAACCATTACAAGATAACAAAAATCAAGGTTCATCGGTAACCAAATGTGACAGTAGTATTTAGCGAACTTTGCGTGGACAAAGGTTTAGATTTTTGAAATTTTAAGTATATTTTCTTTTCATTTTTTTTTTCCTTTCCGAAAAGTAGACAAAAAATCCTCTTCCTCTTTGATGAAGGAAAAATCAAGGAACAATACTGGAACATGACAACTTTAAAGTAAGTTTTGTCACACTGATTTCAAGAATTTTTATGATTTTTGTTCAACTACTATATAATACATTTATGAAACTGGGCAAACAATTATTTGTCTCTGCATAAAAGAATTAATGTAAAAAGTTATTTGCTAATGTTAACAGTGCTCGGCTTTTGTGCCGAAAATTTCAACAAAAATATTTGGTTCAATTTCATTAAATTAAGGAAGTTGTATTTTGTTTTTTCCGCCTATGGATGTTTTTTTGGTGGTAATAACAGTTAAAAAGTATATAAAAATAGTCAGTGTTAAGAGGAAAGAAAAAATTCTAAGTGTTTCAGAGTTGAAAACGTATATTGTATATATAGAACTTAAGAAGATATGAAAGATTGAAAATAATGCAATCTAAAATAGGAGAGTTGGTACAGCTAAAAGGGATTATGAACACAAAATTTAAAAGAGAATTCACTTAGAGTTTCTCTCAAACACTAGTTCCCTTAAATACAAATTCAAGGTTAGTTGCTGAAATTCCAGCTTATATATATATATATATATATATATATATATATATATATATATATATATATATATATATATATACTTTGTTTTGTTTGAGAAAGTATAAGAGAACCATAAAAAAAATGTTTACCCCAATGCCTAAAAAATATTCAAGATCACCAAGTTATTTGAGAGCAAAAACAACATGTAATTTTTTGTTAAATGCATCATATGGATTAAACAAAGTAAAAGTGTGAACAATAGGTGGTTCTTGTGAGTACCAGTGGAAGAATCAACCACAAAGTTATTACTATTAAGAATATATTTGGTTTATATTATTTTTACCTTTATAATTACTATTTTCCCCCTTATATAATCTTGTTTATTTTCTCAAAATTACTTGCATATTTAATATTATATTACAAACAAGTTATTATTTATAAATAATCACCTTATCACTAACTATTAAATTAATAAAATTAAGAAAGTTGAGAGACTTCATCGTACTTTAAATCTTAATCATACAAAAAAATCAATCAATTGTCATAACCTATACAATAGCGAGTTTGCTAAGTAAAATACATTTCTGAGATCTGAAATCTAAATTTTGAATTTTGAATAAATTATTCATATTATAAAAGGCAACACATTAATGGTTGCTAGTGTAATATTTGTTAGCAAGAAATATAGCAAACATTTATCTCAAATGGATATATAATAATTTATATGGTTAGCTTTTTCGTTAACCCTTCAATTTACACATACATGAGTACAATTAAGTGTGTGTTAGGAAGTTGAAAAAAAATTAAGTTTAGTTGAACTTAACTTTTTTAACTTATGTTTAGTAAAAAGTAAGTTGATTATAACTTGATTTATATTTATTTTAAAAAGTACTTTTGTTCAAATGATAGTTGTTTGGATAATATTAATGAAAAGTAATTTCGTATGTATAATTACTTAAATGTATATGAATTTACAATAATATTATAATTTGAATTGATGATTTTTTTTATTTATTTTGTAGTTTGATATTGATATTATTAGTGAACCTTACTTTTACCATTTTATTTGTTATTAAAAGATTAAATGAAAACAAATATGTAATTGAATTAAGAACAATTGAATACATAAGAAAATAATACAACAATTGATTGTATTGGAGGAAAATGAAATACATATAACCTATAACTAAAATACTAAAAAATAAATATAAGATAAGAAAACATAATATCAAAATTAATGTAAGTTACATATGACTTGTAATTTAATTTTAATTTAGTCTCAAACAAGATCCATTTCCATTGAAGAGGTAATCGTTAAAGGTAATGATTATTCTTCATTGATATGATTATCATTCTCATGCTCATCTATATTTTCATCTGTAATGCTTAAATTCAAAATCAGTTTCAAATTTTCTCCTAATAAAGTTGTGTTATTTAATGTTGAATTGACTATTTAAACTGTTTCAAATTTGAATTTTGATATATAACGTAAAATTTGCAAGCCTATTTTTCCACACTCCAAATGTCATTTCTGTTGTGTATTTTAAACTTGAATGATAGTAATCGAATACTTCATTGATTTTCAAATTTAGATGACTGCCTAAAATCAGAAAGGTGGTATCGTTCACATTTATATGAACCAACATATCCTATCGGTGTTGGATAACCTGAATCCATCAAGTAATATTTGCATAATAAAGAATAAAATTATTGAAATGTAAATTGTAAATATAAATAAGTAATAATTATAAGAAACATATACCTGAAGATGGATATCGGAAATTCATGGTTGGAGTTGTGATGATATTCTCAAATACTCGCACATCATGAGCGGTGTCTTTTCATCTCCAGTAATGTAAATATAAAGCACATGTCCCAATCACAAACTGCCATCGCATTTTGTGTTGGATATCATTTTCTTCCAATAAATTTAGGTTGTTCACTAGGACTAACTACACATAGGATATGAATATGAGTATCATTAATGGCTCCTATAGCATTTTTAAAAAATGGCCAATAAATATCGTCAATCCTTTTTGTTTCGTATGTGTAGGGCTGTGGGGTTCCAAGTCTTCCAAGTCCTCCCGTAGTCTTGTCTCCTTGGCGGATCCTCTCCTGGCGCTCTGGTTCTCCTCTTGATCCGGAGGGGTGGAGACCTACAAAAGATTCTCCAATGCCAAAGTCAGTTTCAGAGCAGTGGCTATTTTCAGTAGTAGCAATAAATGTGCATTCAATGTAACCTATCTACCACTCACCGTGGACCTGTATTTATAGTTTTCGCTATGGGCTTGGGATTAGTGAAAAGTTAATCACGGCCCAAAACGGCCCGATAGCTTCTAATTTCTACTTACCTTTAAACCAGGCTACTTTTCCTTAAGTCATGTTGATTAGTGTTTTGGCGGGCGTGGACGTCCGCCCATGTGAAATGGGCGTCTGCCTTGCGCGCACGGAGATCCGCCCATGTGGGTCCGCCCATGCGGGCTCTTTGGTACGGCGTCCGGTTTCGCTTGGCCGTGTCCGCGAAGGTCCGCCCATGCGGGATCCGCCCATGTGGGCGCTTCCGTACGGCGTCCGGTTTTGCTCGTCGTATCCGCCCATATGATATGGGCGTCCGCCTCGTCCGCATGGAGATCCGCCCAATTAGCTTGGGCGTCCGCCCACATGGATCCTTCCGTACGGCGTTCGGCCCTTGCAGATACACAAGCCCCCCAAGTCCTAGTGCACGTAGTGAACGTAGGACTTTAGGTCACCTAACGGACAAGATTTCATGCCGTGGCTGTTGTGCCGGGCTGCTCTGTGATGGTAAGATTCCTTGTGAGTTCTTCAAAGTTTTTCTTATAAAGAGGCTCGGCCCGGTTGGTAGGTGTTCCTCCCTGCTACATGAGGGTTAGGAGAGTTTATACCGGGTCTAGGTTCAATCTTGGGCCGGCTCTTCAACGCATGAGCCTCCGGCGTGCCTTTTACGATTGCGTGCAGGCATTGTCGTAAGTACGGCGCCTGGCACTTCGGCGCCCCTCGTACGGCGCCCGGCATTTCGGGCGTTTCGGCGCCCCTCGTACGGCGCTCGGCATTTCGGGCGTCTCGATATTTCGGGCGTCCTTCGTACGGCGCCTGGCACTTCGGCGCCCCTCGTACGGCGCCCGACACTCTCTGGTACACAAGCCCCCCAAGTCCTAGTACACGTAGTGAACGTAGGATTTCGAATACGGCGCGTGGGGGTCGGGAACCCGTAATTGGGCTTTATCCAGTGGGCTTTTTGAATTCGAATTTTAGGCGGGAAAACACGTGGCGCGTCCCCATTGAATGGAGCTGAAGCGTCGCCAAATCTGGAGCGTTGGTTGTACCTAATCTAAACGGCCGAGATGCATCTGACGGTTACTAATTTTTCCCTATAAATAGTGTGTTTAAACGGGGTCATTTTCACTTATCTTCTTTACTCAGGAGTTCGAGATTCTTTTTCCCTCAGGTAATAAATGGCATCTATGTCCATTGAGTCAGGTTCTGGGTCGTCGGGCGGAGTCCGGGAGGGGTCGGCGCAGGGCGACAGCGGCGATTCTCTAAGTTCGGCTTCTTCTCGTTTTTTGGAGGAGGCGGTTGGGTCTTCCGGAGGGGACCCTGGGTCACCGGTCTCGATGAACGACCGGATATTTAATGGTGTGCCTCTGTTCTTGTTAAAAGGCGGTATTCGCATAGTCGGGTCACCCTTCGAGCCGGATGGTGAAGGGACGGTGATATCGGAGTTGGCTCCCGTCGTTCCCAGCCGATATGCTTCTTGCTATGCTTACAGCAAGGATTTGGAATGGCGGATCCGCCATACCCATATCGTACGGGATATGGAGGATTCGAGGTTAATTCGTGCCGGGGTGACTTTGTTGAACGAGAGGGTCTTTCATGATGGGCGGTCTAGTCCTTATGATTTCTTCTTCATGTACGTGACCTTCTTCACCCATCTTTTCGTCCGGGTGCCCTTTACTAATTTTCAAACGGCCGTTCTTCGGGAAGCTAATGTGGCTCCGACGCAGCTGCATCCCAATTCGTGGGCGGCTGTACAGGCGTTTGTGGCGATGTGTTCAGCAGTGGGTGTCACTCCTACCATCCCAGTTTTCTTTCACTATTTCGAGGTCCGCCCTTCTTCTTCTGGCGGTTGGGTATCCTTTAACTCGGTGCGGGACAGGACCCTATTCCGCCCCTTCTCCGATTCCTTTAAAAATTTCAAGCAACATTATTTTAAAATAATCGTTGACAAGGACGGCCTCCGTGAATTTTCTGATGGTGAAGGGAGGCCGCTGTTCCCATTCTATTGGACGAGGGACCCTCGACGAATACGGGCGACTTCAATCGGGGATTTGACAGCACCCGACCGAGAGGCCGTGCGCACCATTAACACCCTCCCTCGCCGGATCTCCGCCCGCCACCTGGTTGAATGCCTTAGTCTTGAGGATTGTGGACCAAAGGCGTTCGGTATGGTCTTGTCACATTAGGTGTGCTCGTTTTTCGCATACTGACGTTAATTTTTCTGAATTTCTTTGTTTTTTGCAGAACTAATGACTACTCCGGGCCCCCGCAAATCCAACTTCCTGACCGTGAGGAAGAAGTCCGGTGCCAGCTCGTCGACGGCCCGGCCAACCGGCGCTCCCTCAGTGCCGCGCCCTCCCCCTGCCGGCGCGCCGACTGGAAGGGTCCCCCCCACTGGTAAGGCCGGGGGTCCAGCCGTGAAGATTAGAATCCGGGAGCATCAACCGGAGATGGCGGCCGTCCAAGGAGGTCCAACGTCTGGGGCGGCCATGACTTCCGCGGATCCTACTCGAAAGAGAAAAGATCCTACTGCTGAGGGACGCCAAGACAAAGAGGGCTCTTCGTCTCGGTCAGCTTCCAAGAAAGCGCGTAAGGACAAGGGCAAAGAGAAAGAGCGGGAGAGGGTATTGGCCGTCCCCATTCCCGGCGGTGTTTTCAGCCCGGAGTTCAGCATGAGCGACCGGGCAAAATTCCATATGAGCTCCTCTCAGCGGGCGCTTATTGAACCGTTGTCCGAGCTGGAGCTAACCAACGCCATGCTAGAGATGTCTACCCGGACATCCGCTCTGGCCTGGTATCTAAGAAAGTTTGCTGACCGCCCTGGCGTGGCGGAGGTCCGGGCCGAGCTCGACAAGGAGAAGAAGAACGCAGCCTCCCTTCAGTTGACTTTGGAGCAGATGGTCCTTAACCAGGATGAATATGATAAGAAGATCGAGCAGTTAGAAGCCGATCTTGAGGAGGCCAAGAGGGAGGCCGCCGAAAGTTTGGCAACCGCCCAGGCCGAACAGGAGCGCTTGGCGGAGGAGGGTCGCCAGCTGAAGGCGGAAGTAGCCCGCCTAAAACAGGTCGAAACGGATCATGCCAGGACCAACGAGGAGCTCACTCTTGAAGTTACTAAGGCCAAGGAGCAGGTTGCCGAGTTGGAGTCGACCATTATGTTTGAACATGAGGAAGGGTTCAACAAAGCCCTTCGTCAGGTAACTCTGCTGGCGGGCATCCAGGATCCGTTTTCTTTGGGCGTGGATATAGAGAAGGACGTTTTCGACGGCGTCCTTATGGATTTGAATGCGGTTGAAGACGACGGGCCAACCGTAGAGGCGGCATCCGGGAAAAACGTTTAGAATTCTTTTTCTTTTAATTTTTTGGTGTATGTCGTGACCATCCGCCCAACATCTCGGATTGTCCAGAAGTTGGCCGGGCGGTCCTTTTGTAAATCGGCGCGTTTCAGCGTCCCTGATTAATACACAGTTGGTTTTTCCTGTTTCGTATATTTTGTGCGCCTTTTATTCCTACAAAGGACTTGCTTTAATACCAGTCCGGCCGGGGGGAATGACGCCTCCTTTTCCCGGGCGGGTGTCGACGCTTAACTTTTAGATGTTTAACTTTCGCTTCATGGCCCACCCAATCAAGCTGAGTCGTTCTCTTGGGGTTCGCCTCGTCGCCCAACCAAGTTGAGAGTCGTTCTCTTTGGAACGCTCGTTCGCCAGCTTGGGTTTGGTAGGGCGGACGTCTCTTCGCTTCGTCGCCCAACCAAGCTGAGAGTCGTTCTCTTTGGAACGCTCGTTCGCCAGCTTGGGTTTGGTAGGGCGGACGTCTCTTCGCTTCGTCGCCCAACCAAGCTGAGAGTCGTTCTCTTTGGAACGCTCGTTCGCCAGCTCGGGTTTGGTAGGGCGGACGTCTCTTCGCTTCGTCGCCCCACCAAGCTGAGAGTCGTTCTCTTTGGAACGCTCGTTCGCCAGCTTGGGTTTGGTAGGGCGGACGTCTCTTCGCTTCGTCGCCCAACCAAGCTGAGAGTCGTTCTCTTTGGAACGCTCGTTCGCCAGCTTGGGTTTGGTAGGGCGGACGTCTCTTCGCTTCGTCGCCCAACCAAGCTGAGAGTCGTTCTCTTTGGAACGCTCGTTCGCCAGCTTGGGTTTGGTAGGGCGGACGTCTCTTCGCTTCGTCGCCCAACCAAGCTGAGAGTCGTTCTCTTTGGAACGCTCGTTCGCCAGCTTGGGTTTGGTAGGGCGAACGTCTCTTCGCTTCGTCGCCCAACCAAGCTGAGAGTCGTTCTCTTTGGAACGCTCGTTCGCCAGCTTGGGTTTGGTAGGGCGGACGTCTCCAAGCTGAGAGTCGTTCTCTTTGGAACGCTCGTTCTGAATTAGATGTCTACAAAACAAAGTGAGTTTCATAGGAGAGAATAGAACTTGATTCATTAACCATGGGGGTACATTACATCAAGCCGTGGAGGTTAACTGAAATAAAACTTTAGATGCGTGGCGTTCCAAGTGTTAGGGATGGGACGTCCGTCCATGCGCTCCAGCCTATACGCTCCGTTTCCCAGGGCCTCCATTACTCGGAACGACCCTTCCCACTTGGCGGCCAGCTTTCCATGAGTTGGGTTTCGGCGGGCGTCTCCCGCTTTTCTCCATACTAGGTCCCCCTCCTGGAAGCTTCTTGGTCGGACCTTGGAGTTGTATTTTCTTTCCACCATGCGCTTGCATGCTTCGGCCCTCAGCGCCGCTCGATCACGCCGTTCGTCCAGGGAGTCCAACTCGATTCTCAACTCTTGGTCGTTGAGGTTCAGGTCCTCGACTTCTCGCCTCAAGGACGGTTCGCCCAGCTCAACCGGCAACATAGCATCAGTACCATAAGTTAAGTTGAAAGGGGTTTCGCCTGTGGTTCCATGAGGTGTGCATCTATAGGCCCATAGGACCTCGGGCAGTTCGTCCACCCATGCTCCCTTCCTTTCTCCCAAACGCCGCTTGAGTTCCGAAACTATGGTCTTGTTCATTGCTTCGGCTTGACCGTTCGTCTGGGGATGCTCCACGGAGCTGGTAATGTGCTTGATTCCCAATCCTCTGAAGAATTCGGCGAGTTTTTTATCTATAAACTGCCGGCCGTTGTCTGTGATGATGGATCGGGGGAGGCCGAAGCGACATATCAACTTCCAACAGAATTTCTGGACCTGGGCGGCCGTGATGGTCGCCAAGGGCTCGGCCTCTACCCACTTGGTGAAGTAATCCACCGCCACCAAGAGGAACTTCCTCTGCGCTTGCCCTACTGGGAATGGTCCTACGATGTCCATTCCCCATTGGGCGAATGGCCATGGGGAGGATATTGAACGTAGGGCATGTGGCGGAAGATGGGTGTTGTTGGAATGTTCCTGACAGCGAACGCAGCGCTGGACGAACGCTTTTGTGTCCGCCTCCATGGTAGGCCAATAATACCCGGCTCTCAGTAACCGGGCTTTTAACGTTCTCCAGCCTGTGTGGAAACCACAAACGCCGTTGTGTAGCTCGTCCATGACATAGCATGCCTCTTCGTTCCCCAAGCACTTAAGGAGGGGGGAGGAGAATCCTCTTCGGTATAAGTCATCCCCCACAATAAGGTAACGGGCGATTTTCTTGGCTTCGCCCGGACCTACCGCCCGCCCCTCGTCCTGGCGGGTCATGATCTCCCTGATTTCTGCACGCCAGTCCTGCCTTCCATCGGATACCGCCGAGCATTCTACCGAAGGCTGAAGTAGAACCTGCCGCACGACAGTAGTCAACTGTCCCTTTTCCTTTCCCGAACTGAGTTTAGACAGTACGTCCGCCCTCGTGTTTTGCTCTCTGGGAATGTGCTGTATGTCAACCTTGTCGAACGCCCTTGCGAGTTCCGCCGCTCGTTGGTAGTATCGTAAAAGGCGCTCCTCTCTGACTTGGAAGTTGCCGTTCATTTGGCCTACCACCAACTCAGAGTCCGTCCGGCAGGTTATCCTCCGCGCCCCCATGTCTTTTGCCAACTCGAGGCCGGCTATGAGGGCCTCATACTCGGCCTGGTTGTTGGATACTTTGAATTTGAATATCAAGGAATGCTCCAGTAAGAATCCGTTGGGGCCCTCAAGAACGATGCCGGCCCCGCTTATCGAACGCCCGGACGCTCCGTCCACGTACAGATTCCAGTCTTCTAGGCCGGATGGGGGTAATTCGGCCGCGAAATCTGCCAAATGTTGGCCTTTAACCGATCCCCTTGGTTCATAGCGCAAGCCGAACTCTGAGAGCTCTACTGCCCATGCCACCATCCGTCCAGCTAGGTCCGGCTTTCTGAGGATTTTGGAGATTGGGAAGTCCGTCCGGACTATCACTTGATAACTTTGAAAGTAAGGGCGAAGCCTTCGGGATGCGTGCAATAAAGCCAAGGCCACCTTCTCTACCCGCTGATACCGGGTTTCTGCATCTAGGAGCGTTCGACTCACGAAGTAAATTAATCTCGCTTGAGGCCGTTCTTGCATCAATACGGCGCTGACGGCCGTTTCAGATACTCCCAAGAAGATATGCAAATCCCCATCCGGAACCGGGCGGTTCATGACCGGTGGGTTACTTAGGATGGCTTTGACGTCTTGGAACGCTCGCTCGCATTCGTCGTCCCATGACGGGCCGGCCCCTTTCTTCAGCTTACGCAGGACCGGCCTCATCCGCTCTGCTAGCTTGGGGATAAATCGGGACAAGGCAGTGAGGCGTCCGACCAGTCTCTGGACTTCCTTAAGGGTGGCCGGACTCTGCATTTTCAGTACCGCGTCACACTTGTCTGGGTTAGCCTCAATCCCCCTTGATGTCAGCATAAAACCCAAGAACTTTCCGGCGGCTACCCCGAACGTGCACTTTGCGGGGTTTAAGCGCATGCCGAATTTCCTTACTTGGCGAAAAACCTCCTCAAGGTCTTGGATGTGTCCCTCTCCATCTGCCGATCGGACCACCATGTCGTCCACATATACGTCCATGCACCGGCCTATCTGGTCCCGGAAGATTCGATCCATTAGGCGCTGGTATGTCGCCCCCGCATTCTTCAGACCGAACGGCATAACCTCATAGCAGAAGTTAGCCTTCTCTGTGATGAATGCTGTCTTCTCGATGTCTGGTCCGTACATGGGTATCTGATTATACCCGGAATATGCATCCAGGAAACTCAGCACTCGGTGTCCGGAGGCGCCGTCCACCAGGGCGTCTATGCTGGGTAGGGGGTGCGAATCCTTTGGGCAGGCCTTGTTCAGATCCGTGTAGTCTGTACACATGCGCCACTTCCCGCTAGCCTTCTTCACCATGACCACGTTAGCTAGCCATGTGGTGTAGGTGACAGCCCGGACGAAACCGGCTCTCTTCAACTTCTCTACCTCCTCTTCGACCGCCTTGCGCTTCTCCTCGCCCATTCTTCGTTTTTTCTGGGCTATAGGTCGTGCATTCTGGAAAAGCGAGAGCTTGTGGCACATCACCGCCGGATGAATGCCTGGCATATCCGCTGCCGTCCACGCAAATAGATCACGGTTCCTCCACAAGAGTGCTCTCAACTCCTTTTCCATTTCGGGGTTCAGCTCCCTGGCGATGAGAGTGGTTTGGGCAGGTTCCTTTCCTATCAGGATAGGTTGGGTTTCTCCCATCGGTTCCAGCCGGTCCTCGGTATTCGTCCTAGGATCAAGGTCGGCCATGGCCACCTCCGAGCCGGCCGCCCGCCTTTTTCCGGGACGGACGTGCAACTTCAACCCTGCCGCGTAACATTCTCGCGCCGTCTTCTGGTCCGCCCGGACTGTACAAATAGTTCCCTTCTCGGAGGGGTATTTCATTGTGAGGTGGGGGGTAGAGACGATCGCTCCAAAAGCGTTTAAGCACGGCCTTCCGAGCAGCACGTTATATGAGGTGCTCGCCTCTACCAGCAGATACCGGACCCTCTTCTCCTCGCTAGATCGTCCGGTACCCAACCTCGTCCTCAACTCCACATATCCCCTTGTGTCAACTCTTTCTCCTGCAAACCCTACTATCTGCCCATCGTAGGGGACAATCAGATCTTCGGAGATATCCATTTGCAGGAAGGTCTTCCAATAAAGGATGTTGACCGAACTTCCTTGGTCAACCAGAACTTTGCTTATCCCATACCGTGCTATCTCCGCCGTTATGACCATTGGGTCGTCCTGGTCGGGATCAGGGGCGTGAAAGTCCTCGTCCGAGAAGGTAATGGGCGGCATGGAGCGACGCGGCTTGTCAACCAGATGGACGGATTGGAGGGCCCGAACGTGGCGTTTACGGGCGGAAGAAGATGATCCTCCTCCCGCGAATCCCCCGGAAATGGTGTTAATGTGTCCTCTCAAGGGGCGTTCCCGGCTGCGGCTTCGACTTCGGCTCGGGCGCCTTTGGGAGCGGGGTCGTTCCGCTCGGGGATCCCGCGGCTTATCCTTTCGGTAGGCCGGTCTCTGGGCGGGCCGTTCGGTTGACTGCGACGGGCGCTCGTCTCGGACGTACTTCTTAAGTTTTCCCGCCCGGACGAGTTCTTCTATTTTGTCCTTGAGGGTCCGGCATTCTTCAGTGCTGTGACCCATGTTTTTGTGGTAGGAGCAATGTTTGCTCCGGTCAGCGCCCTTCAAAGTTGGGAGTCCCTCATGCTCCACTATCAGTTCTGCACTTAGGGCCTCTCGGAGAATTTTCTCCCTTGAGGCGTTCAAGGGCGTATATTGTTGGAAGCGAGGTCCTTTCTTCTGCTCCCGGGGCCTAAGGCCGAACGTTTTTCCCGTAGAATTGGCGGGCTTATTACCGTCCGTCCTCTCTCCCCTGGCTTCTTGATTTTCTTTTTTATAGGAGAGCTTCATCTCCTCCACCCTTATTTCATCAGCTGCTCTTTCCCTCAACTCCTCCATTGTTTTGGGTGCTCGCCTGCAGACACTATCTTTGAACGGCCCCGGCTTAAGAGCCGGCAGGATGTAGTGAAGGGCGAGCTCCGGCGTCAGGCTTTTCACTCGCCGGACGGTCTTCTGATACCTGTCCATGAACGTCCGCAAGGTCTCGTCCTTCTCCTGCTTGAGGGTCATTAATTCGAATACGGTCAGATCTTGAGTGCTGCTGGCCGCAAATTGTTTGACGAACAGCTGTTTCAATCCGGCAAAATTTTCTATTGAATTAGGGGGGAGGGTGTTGAACCATTCTAGTGCCTCATCTTCCAACGAGAGTGAGAATGCTCGGCACCAAATGGCGTCATTGCCTGTTCGGAACGCCATCGCGTTTGAGAATGTCTGGATGTGGGACGCGGGGTCCGTCGTTCCGTTATACATTTTGAACTGCGGAGCCATGAATTGCTCCGAGATTTGGACATTCATTATGTTCTGGGTAAATGGGAGTAATAGGGTGGATGAAGGCTCCGGCTTGATAACCATCCGCCCGTCTTCGGCAGCGCTTTCCGCGTGCACCGACTTAGCCTTGCTTTCCGCTGCCTCCGATCCGGAAGGCCTCCAAGTCCTATCGCTCTCGGTACCCGGGGGCGGGCGTTCTCCTTCCACCCCCTTTCCTTTATCCTTCGTTCGTTCTTCCCCGTTCATCCGCCCGATCTCCCGAGCTATCCGGGCTTCGCAGTCGGCCTTCACGGCCGCCATCTCTTCTTCATGACGTCGCTGCATCTCGTCCATTTTTTGCTGTAGCACGCGCATCATCTCAGCGGGATCGTCTAAGCTCATATTTCTCGTGGTCACCATTGGGTTTTTTAAATCACACGGCCCCACGGTGGGCGCCAAATGTTTCGTATGTGTAGGGCTGTGGGGTTCCAAGTCTTCCAAGTCCTCCCGTAGTCTTGTCTCCTTGGCGGATCCTCTCCTGGCGCTCTGGTTCTCCTCTTGATCCGGAGGGGTGGAGACCTACAAAAGATTCTCCAATGCCAAAGTCAGTTTCAGAGCAGTGGCTATTTTCAGTAGTAGCAATAAATGTGCATTCAATGTAACCTATCTACCACTCACCGTGGACCTGTATTTATAGTTTTCGCTATGGGCTTGGGATTAGTGAAAAGTTAATCACGGCCCAAAACGGCCCGATAGCTTCTAATTTCTACTTACCTTTAAACCAGGCTACTTTTCCTTAAGTCATGTTGATTAGTGTTTTGGCGGGCGTGGACGTCCGCCCATGTGAAATGGGCGTCTGCCTCGCGCGCACGGAGATCCGCCCATGTGGGTCCGCCCATGCGGGCTCTTTGGTACGGCGTCCGGTTTCGCTTGGCCGTGTCCGCGAAGGTCCGCCCATGCGGGATCCGCCCATGTGGGCGCTTCCGTACGGCGTCCGGTTTTGCTCGTCGTATCCGCCCATATGATATGGGCGTCCGCCTCGTCCGCATGGAGATCCGCCCAATTAGCTTGGGCGTCCGCCCACATGGATCCTTCCGTACGGCGTTCGGCCCTTGCAGATACACAAGCCCCCCAAGTCCTAGTGCACGTAGTGAACGTAGGACTTTAGGTCACCTAACGGACAAGATTTCATGCCGTGGCTGTTGTGCCGGGCTGCTCTGTGATGGTAAGATTCCTTGTGAGTTCTTCAAAGTTTTTCTTATAAAGAGGCTCGGCCCGGTTGGTAGGTGTTCCTCCCTGCTACATGAGGGTTAGGAGAGTTTATACCGGGTCTAGGTTCAATCTTGGGCCGGCTCTTCAACGCATGAGCCTCCGGCGTGCCTTTTACGATTGCGTGCAGGCATTGTCGTAAGTACGGCGCCTGGCACTTCGGCGCCCCTCGTACGGCGCCCGGCATTTCGGGCGTTTCGGCGCCCCTCGTACGGCGCTCGGCATTTCGGGCGTCTCGATATTTCGGGCGTCCTTCGTACGGCGCCTGGCACTTCGGCGCCCCTCGTACGGCGCCCGACACTCTCTGGTACACTTTTGAATTTTTGTATGAAAATGACGAAACCTATAATCTTGTTACTTGACGTATTCAAAGGTACCTTGCGGGAAGGTCTACTTGTTGTCTCTCCTGAGTATTGAAATCTTTCTTGTATCAACCTATTGCCAACTCCATCACCAATCATATTTAAGAACATTGTTACCATTCCTTGACCCCTATTCGTTTAGGTGCTTTTAAGCCATGCTTTACTAATTCAACACAAAGTTTGATTAAATACATGTTTTTGCATTTGAAACATCTCATATCAACGAATGACACATATTTACAAAAGTTCTTGTACCCAAGAATGACTCATTTATTATTATTTCTACATGACTTTTTACATAAATATTTGATTGCATACTTACTAATTAATGCCTGACTTCTTTATCTTCATTCATATTCTATCAGAGATGGTATTGAAGAGAGAAAACTGGAGTAGAAGAAGCACCCATAGCGACAGCGAGGTGGAAGAACGTGGAAGCAGAGGAAGATCAAAAAAGGTAAGTAAGAATTGTAAAACTCATATATTTTATGTGTTGATAGTTTGAGTTATTACAAGAGAGAAAAGGGAAACCCTAGTTTATACAGGGTTCCTACAAAACAGAGAGAAAGAGGAAAAATAATAGTGATATGCTACAAATCCTAAGAAAAGTCCTTTCGAAGGGCTGAACTTGATGTACCTAAGGATATGCTACAAATCCTGATAGTGATAATTAATAGGTGCTTGAATAAATTGATTTAACAAATTGATAGTAAAACACAAGTCAGGTCTAGTATTGATAAGGTAAAGTAACTTCCCTTTCAATCTGCAATAGGAATTGGGATTATCCATGTAGTTTTCTGTTTTGTACAAAGAATTTGTTGTTTAGAAAGGGGGTAGAACATGACTTGCTTCTGAGCATTCTGGTTTCTTTAAGAATATCCAGAGCATATTTCCTTTGACAAAGATGGATACCCTTCTTAAACCTAACCACTTCAAATCCTAAGAAGTATTTGAGCTCTCCTAGATTTTTTATTCGGAATTGATGGTGTAGGAGAGCCTTTATGTGATTGATTTTTGTCATAGAATTTCCTACCAAAATAATGTCATCTACATACACAAGTAGGGTTGTGAAATCTGTTGATGTTTTCTTAATAAAGAGAGAAATGTCATATTTAGATTGAGTGTAATTAGTAGATATAAGGAAAGTATATAATTTGTCAAACCATTGTCTACTGATCTGTTTTAGACCATATATAGACTTAGTTAGTTTGCAAACCTGTCCCTTATCATGAACATTTAGACCAGGTGGTGGTTCCATGTAGACTTCTTCATTTAGGTCTCCATGTAGAAAGACATTATCTACATCAAGTTGGTGTAGAAACTAATTCTTTGAGGTACCAAGGGTAAGCAGTAATATGACAGTGGTGGGCTTGACAACAAGAGAAAAAGTGTCTAGAAAGTATTCCTTCTTGTTGGGTATAACCTTTTGTCACTAAGTGGACCTTATACCTTTTTATAGTGTCATATGCTTTGTATTTGATTTTGTACACCCATTTACAACCAATGGGAGTTTTTTCAAGAAGGAGTTGAGTTAAATACCATATATCATTCTTCTCTAAGGCTTTGATCTCATTCTGCATAGCATCTGCCCACTCAGAATTCATTTTGGCTTCATCATAGGAATTGGGTTCACTGTTGACAATTACAGCCATGGTGTATTTTAAGTGTTTCTTAGATAAAGAGTCATAAGACAAAATGTCAGAGATAAGATAGGGAGTTTTCAAACCCTTTTTTACACATAGGGATTTAGATAAAGATTGGTTAACTTGATGTATGTAGTCATTCAAATATCTAGGGTCCTTCTAACTCTATTGGATTTTCTTTGACTGTGAACTCCTTCACTTTCAGTAGAACCAGTGCTTTTAGTACTGACATTTTCAGTGAGGTTTTGGTCATCATTGTTACTCTCAACCAGGTTTTACTCATTAACAGAGTTATAGCTGCATAACAGATCAATAAGAAAAAGTATTTTATCCTCTTCATTACCATGAGTTTCTTTATTGTTTTGTTGGCTTTTGTATGGGAAAATATTTTCATAATAGATAACATTCCTACTTATAAAGATCTCCCTAGTGTTGATCTCAAGCATAATCTAACCTTTCACACCATTTTTATAACTAAGAAAAACGCCTTTTCTAGCCCTAGGATCTAGGTTATTTCTGTTATTTTCTAAAGTGGAAGTAAAGCGTAAGCAACCAAAGATTTTTAAATTGAGATAAGTTGGAGGAGAATCATACAACAGATCATAGGGATTTCTCCCATTAAGGACAGGGAAAGGAAGCCTATTTATCAAATATATGGCATGAGAGACAACATAGGACCAATAGGCATTAGGAATATTAGATTGAAAAAGTAAGCTACGAGTTATGTTCAATATGTGTTGGTGTTTACGCTCAACAATAAAGTTTTGTTGGGGAGTTTCAACACAACTTCTTTGGTGCTCAATACCATGAGAATCATATAAAGTAGTATAGTTAAACTCAGGTCCATTGTCAGTTCTAATGATTTTAATGGTTTTATCAAATTGGGTTTTAATTTTTACAATAAAATTATACAGTTAATCTCTAGCACGACCTTTATTATGCATTAGAAAAGCCTAAGTATGTCTATTATAATCATCAACTATAATGAGAAATTATTTATGACCATGAATAGAAAAGATGGAGATAGGGCCCCATATATCACAATGTATCATTTCAAAGCAGTTAGTAGATAAATAATTACTTTTAGGAAAGGAAAATATATCTTGTTTGGCATAATGAAAATCACAAGCATTATACATAAAGAAAATTTTTGCATATCTATTCTATAATTTTGTGTCCAGGGTGACCTAGCCTATAATGCCACAAATTTAATTTATACGTTCATAAGAGAAAACAAATTTAGGTATAAAATCTTGGTCAAAAATAGGAAACAATTATAAGTAATAGAGACCCTTGTAGACCTTAGCACATCCAATCATCTTCAATGTAGAGTTGTCCTGTATTTGACACATCTTAAGAAGAAAAAGTTAGGGTGTAGTTTATGTCCCTAGTTAAACTTTGGCAAAATATTAGGTTGAAAGAAAAATTAGGAATGTATAAAACATTAAAGATAAAAATCTTTCAAAATTAAATGCTTATTTCTTGTTGGGAAGTGACAATGGAATTATTTGGAAGTTTAACAAATATAGGTTTTATCTTATGGAAGGTGGCAAAGTGTTTTTTCTCATGGGTCACATGACCACTAGCCCTTGTGTCTATAATCCAAGAAAGCATACCTTGTTTGTCCTCTATTGTGTCCCTCTGTATTTGACTAATGCTATGGGAATAGTTATCAACTTTTTCTATCATTTGTAATAATTTTTCCATTTGTTCTGGAGTGAAAGAGTTGAAGACAATGTTAATGTTTGTCTATTGGGTGAGATGTGTCTCTATAGGGGCAGAGCAAACATTGTAGAGCTCGATTCACTCTGTCCCCCTCTTTCTTGAATGTTGTTGTCACTCTTCTTGTACCATGGTGGGTAACCATGTTTAGAGTAACATTCATCCATAATGTGGTTCGTCTTGTGACAGTAGGAGAATTGTTTCTCATAGTTAGGATTTATTCCTCTCCCTTTTCCTTGACCGCAAGATCTAGAACCACGTCCATGAGACCTCTAGGTCTATTTTGATTTCTAGTGGTTCTGTTTGTCAATAGTCTTGGCTAGAATTTTGGTTTCAATGTTCTGATTCCTGAGGCCAAAATCTTGCCTTTCTCGTTGCATGATAAGGGGGAAGACACGATTGATGTTGGGAAGATGCTCCATCAATAAGATTGTGTTCTTACAGTGTTATTAGTGTCATTTAGGCCCTTTAAGAAACAAACAACATGTTTCACCTTTCTGTATTTGAGAGAAATTTTAGACAAATCACAATTGCAAGGGACATCATAGGTACAACCTGGTATGGGTCTAAGAGACTCCCACTAGTACAAAATCGCATACAACATCGAATATTTTGGGCTTTTAACGGCGAATTCGCGAACGACATCATATCAGGAGACGTTAAATTGACGTCAAATTTTAAAAATTCAACGTTAAATTAACGTAAAATTTTGTCAATATACGACGTTAATTTAACGTTGAATTTTGTCAATATACGACGGTAATAATTTTTTTTTGTTTTTTTTAATTAATTGTGATTCTTTTTTACAACTCTACTATACCTAAAAAGCAGAAAAAGAACAAATTTCATTTTTTGATAATTTATAAAGCAAGAACTATGAACGTGTAGTGTACAATCAACAAAAAACAACAATAACCACCAACAAATAAGTTCGATCAAACAACAAGAACAAATATGTTCAACTAAACAACAACAAACAAGTTCAACAAAATAAACAACAAACAAGTTCAACAAACAAGTTCAACAAATAAGTTCTTCAAAATGAAAACTAACCTTCAAAAGGTGTTCGTCGGAATAATGTGTCCTCACCAGTGACAGAGGAAGTAAAACGCGCCTATGAAGGACAAGAGCACGAAAATAATACATAAAGTAGTTAATTAACATGCATTTGTATCAAATGAAAGAAAGATTACATGTGATGGTCGTCAAACTTCATTCGAGAAAAGTTTGAGAAGAGAAGATGGTTTCACGCGCTAAGATAAAGTGAATGAATTTTCAATCTCCCGCTCAAATTTTTATTGAATTCACTAACCTTTTGACGTCTAACGCTGGGGCATTCGACGTTTTATATCCTTTTACGTCGAATTACAATTCTAAGCGGTGTTTAATAATTGCATTTATTTACAAAAATGTCACCGGTCATTTTTAACGTTGAGTATTCAGTGGTTGGACGTTAAACGCGTGACGTTATACACTGTTTTTGTACTAGTGTCCAATTTTTCTCATAGGATCTTTAAATTAGTAAAGAACTGACTTACACTTCTTTCTCCCTGTTTGACGAAGTGAATGTCCTGAAGTAAGTCATAAATCTTGAAGTAATCACCTTTGGAGAACATTTCTTTCAGTTCATCCCATAGTTCTTTAGCATTTTCCACATATATGACACTTTCTACAATTTGTGAGGAAAGAGTCTTGATAATCCAAGATAGGACCATCATGTTACATCTTTCCCAAGCATCGAATAAGGGGTCATTTCTTTGGGGTTTCTTGATTCCCCGTCTATGAATTTGATCTTGTTCTTGGAGAGAAGGACTCTTCTCATGTTTATACTCCAAGAGGCATAATTGGCTTCATTTAGAACTTGAGATATGAAAGTGAGGCCTGGATTATCCCCAGGATGTAGGTAGAAGGGGTGAGAGGGTTGATGGATTGGTCCATGTGCTTCATAATACCAAGAATGGATAAAAGATTGGTTGGACACTAGGATTCAAAAATCTTTAGCACAACAGATGTAGAGTAGGCAATAAACCTACTCTAATACCATATCAGAGATGGTATCAAAGAGAGAAAGGTGGAGTAGTAGAAGTACCCATGGCGGCAGCGAGGTGGAGGAACATGGAAGCAGAGGAAGATCGAAAAAGGTAAGTAAAAACTGGAGAACTCATATATTATGTGTGTTGATAGATCGATCTGTTACAAGAGAGAAAATGGAAACCCTAGTTTATACAGAGTTCCTGCAAAATAGAAAGAAAGAGAAAAAATAAGTAAAATTCCCAAATCCTATATCCTCTTGTAAAATATGAAATTAAAGTAGAATCTTCATTATGTTCTTCCACATATTCTTCATTTCAATCCTCCATGCTTTAAACCTATTAGCATAAGAAAGTTCAAGTAAGAAAAGTTATAAGAAATCTATAAACTTCTAACTTCATATCAAAAGACTTACCATTTGCCTTTTAGCCCACCACTCATTTGATGCATGTACTGTGTTCCTTACGTTATCCCATCCTAAACTTGTCTCTTTGCCAAACAACTTGTACCTGGCCATTCCTTCTTAAGATTATCCCATTTTTTTCTAAATTGACTTTTACCATATTTTCTTCCACTTTTCTTGTTGAATTCAGATTCAACAACTTTCCACTCTTTTTTTGTAAGGTTAGTACCATTTATTTATCTTTTATAAACTTGATCCAAGCACAATTCAGTAAACATCTGTGTAGCTTTCACATCCCATGCTGCTTTTGCCTTAATTCTCTTGTCCTTACTCATTAATCTATTAAAAAACATCACAATTCGTTTATAATAAATTATTAAAAAAACTCAACACAATGCATAAAAATGAATCAAAAAGGGATCGATAAAAAAAAAATCAAAAGTTCGAAAGAGACAATAACAATAATAATGAATAGTTTAATAACAGGCAATGTAACAAATATTAACAAGACAGAAATTGTAGTTGGAATAAACAACAAATGCATTAAGACATAAAAAATGTTTACAAATTCAAAATAATCAAGAAATCCAAAATTAGAGAGTCTACATGTAGATAAATCAAACGAATGAAAAAAAAATCAAAAAATAAAGAACTCGCATGAATTTGGAACAAGAAGAGGAAAAAGAGAATTTGTCTATCTCCAAGCAAAGAATATCAAACCCAATAAGAGGAGGTGAAATTGAGTATGTTGTATTTATTGTGGGTAGTTGAAATTTAAATCAGAAGAGAAGAAAATGGAAACTTTATTCAATAGAAAAGCATCATGGGTATTGCTTTGAATGCAACAGTCATTTGGGCATCTTTGGCATTCAACGAAACATAAAACAAATTTGTCAAACAAGTGGGTGTGACTTTCAATGACTCTTCACTAAGTTCCTATGAAATTTATATATAATAATTTAAAGATAATTAATTATATAATCTTTTCATTTAAAATTGATCATCATGTTCCAATGAATTACTATGAAAAATCTATTACAAAAAGACTTTCTACAAGCTTTCTTACTCTATAAGCTTTCTTATGGACTTCAATCTCTAAAAGTACCTTTATATACAATTCATGTAATTTTTCACATTAAGTGGATAACTTTCAAGTTGTCCTGATTTCATGTTTTGTACAATGTTAGGAGATTTTTATTACGAGTTTATTGTGAGTTTTAGTTTGTAATAATTTACATATGTTTAAACAATGATTGATTAGAGATAATTTCAAACATAAATTTAAAATTGTATCTAGACTTCAACATAGACACTACTGGAAGGAGAAATAACCTCGGTGATCCACACTGAAAACAACATCCTAATAAAAATGATGATAATGACTAATGGAAGATGAAGATTAAGATGATTAACTAGGAAATTCTAAAACAAAACACATTTACTTATTATAGACCCAATAGGAATAAGTGTTCATCCAAGTACTAAACACTATTTATAAGATATGAGATTGCTTTTAGCATTTATTGTTTGATGTATTATTAATTTAAGTGTCAGAATAACTTTACAAACTTCTTGTAATATTCTTAAGACCGAAATACTCAGACAAGTTGACGCAAAAACATATCAAATTTGAGAACAACATATACAAGTAAAATACGAGTATATTTTGGTTTCATAAGAACATAAATTATTACTATAAAAATTACTAATTTTATAGTAGACAATATTAATAAAATGAAAAAAAAAGTACGTCTTGATTAAATCTCACATTGAAAGAACATCAAAGATGATCAACGCATCAAAACTTGAGTATGTGCTTCTGCTTTCACATTTAACACTGATATGCATCTTCATGTGCAGAGCACCCTTGGCGGAGGATGAACCACGATACCAAAACCTACGTGGCCCAGTTCACCGGGCCGGCCCAATTTTTAAACCCATCGCATCCATTGGATTTTCTTCAGTTCTTCTTCCTCCTCTGTAACGTTTTTTCTGACTGCATCAGACACCATAGCCACCGCACAGTGTGGTTGTGTATGGTTTGTAAATGAAAAAATCCCAATCCCTGTTCCTTCTTCTGCAACATCAGAATCGCAAACCCTTCTCTTCCACTGCTCCTTTCCCTCACGAAACTTCTCTCCCCTCTCAAATCTTCCTCATTCTCTCTCGCCCCCAATGGCGAAAAGACCCTTCCCTTGATTCCCTAATCCCTGCCCTAACCCCTTCCCTTCTCTCCTCTCTCTTCAATCTCAACCCCGACCCTCTCACCGCCCTAAATTTCTTCCGATGGATCCGCCACAAACACTCCTTCGTCCACACCCTCCGCACCTACGAGTCCCTCCTCCTTATCCTCGTTCGACACGGAACCCTTCGTGCCGCCGAGAATGTCCGCAACTCTATGATCAAGTGCTGCGCCTCCGCACACGACGCCAGGTTTGTGCTGAATCTCCTCCGCCGAATGAACACCGCCCCCGAGGGTCACCAACTCTCGTTTAAGCTCTCTCTCACTTCCTATAATAGACTCCTCATGTGCTTGTCTCGTTTTTCTATGTTTGATGAAATGATAAGTTTGTATAAGGAGATGTTGGATGGTAACGGGGATGACGGTGGTAATGGAAATGGTGATGTTTTCCCTAACCTGATCACGTTGAACACCATGTTGAATTCTTATTGCAAACTGGGGAACATGTCTGTGGCAAGACTGTTTTTGACTAGGTTGTTAAAATGTGGGTTTTCTCCCGATTCGTTTACGTATGCTTCCTTGATATTGGGTTATTGTAGAAACAATGCTGTAGAGAGAGCTTATAGAGTGTTTCGGATTATGCCGCAGTGGAGGAATGCAGTTCCATATACTAATCTTATACACGGGCTTTGTGAAGCTGGGCGGCTTGATGGTGCTCTTACCTTGTGGTCGCAGATGAGGGAGGATGGTTGTTTTCCCACTGTTCGGACTTATACTGTTCTCATCGGAGCATTGTGCGAGTCCGGGAAGGAGGTGGAGGCTTTGAGTCTTTTTGGCGAGATGGTGGAAAGAGGATGTGAGCCTAATGTTCATACTTACACTGTTTTGATTGATTATTTTTGCAAGCAGAGTCGGATGGAGGAGGCGGTGGGGATGTTAAACAAAATGGTGGAGAAAGGCATGGCTCCTAGTATTGTCTCGTACAATGCCTTGATTGGTGGTTATTGTAAACGGGGGATGATGGAGGATGCTATGGGGGTTTTGGGTCTGATGGAGTCAAAGAAAGTTTGTCCCAATGTGCAGACGTATAATGAGTTGATTTGTGGTTTTTGTGAGGGTAAAAGTATGGATAGGGCAATGGCTCTACTTAATAAAATGCTTGAGAATAAATTGTCACCAAATGTTATTACATATAACACATTAATACATGGGCTGTGTAAAACAGGAGTTGTAGATAGTGCATCTCGCTTGTTTCATTTGATGATTAAAGATGGCTTCAGTCCGGATGAGTGGACTTTTAGTGCTTTTATAGGATCTCTCTGTAGAATGGGCAGGGTTGACGAAGCTAATCAGACCTTGGAGTCCCTCAAGGAAAAAAATGTCAAAGTAAATGTTCATTTGTACACAGCTTTGCTTGAGGGATACTGCAAAAATGGGAAAGTTGAAGATGCCCTATTATTGTTCAAAAGGATGCTTGCAGAGGACTGTTTGCCTAACGCAGTCATGTTCAATGTATTGATAGATGGCTTACGCAAAGAGGGTAAAAGGCAAGATGCAATGTTGTTGGTGGAAGACATGAGAAAGTTTGGTGTGAAGCCCACTCTTCATACGTATACCATTCTTATTGAGGAAGAATTGAAGGAATTTGACTTTGGCCGAGCTAATGAAATTCTCAACCAAATCATTTCTTCTGGATATCAGCCTAATGTGGTCACGTATACTGCATTTATCAAGGCATATTGTAGCCAAGGAAGATTAGAGGAGGCTGAAGAGATGGTGGTCAAGATTAAAAATGAAGGCATATTGCTTGACCCCTTTATCTATAATTTATTAATTAATGCATATGGATGCATGGGACAACTTGATAGAGCATTTGGTGTTCTCAAACGCATGTTTGATACTGGCTCCGAGCCTTCTTATCAAACATACTTCATTCTAATGAAGCATCTAATCATTGAAAAACATAAGGAAGGTAGCAATCATGTGGGGCTTGATTTAAGTAATGTATCTTTTAACAATGCAGATATATGGAATAAAATTGATTTTAAAATCACTACCATGCTCTTTGAGAAAATGGCAGTATGTGGCTGTGTGCCCAATCTTAACACTTACAGCAAGCTTATTAGAGGATTTTGCAGAGTAGGACGTTTGGACATAGCCTTCAGTTTGTATCATGATATGAGGGGAAGTGAAATCTCTCCCTCTGAAAGTATTCATAATTCTCTTCTTAGCCGTTGTTGCAAGTTGGGAATGTTTGTGGAAGCAGTGACACTGTTAGATTCTATGATGGAATGTGGTCATTTAGCACATCTGGAATCATATAAGCTTCTTATTTGTGGGCTGTTTGAACAAATGGACAAAGAAAAGGCTGAAGCAGTTTTTCATAGTTTACTACGTTGTGGGTATAATTATGATGAAGTGGCTTGGAAAATTCTAATTGATGGCTTAGCTAGGAATGGATATGTTGATCAATGCACAAAATTGCTGAGCATTATGAAGAAGAATGGCTGCCATTTACATTCTGGGACATGCTCTATGTTAACGCAGGAACTGAAAAGAGTTGAAGAAAACGATTGTTAATTTTTCCCTGGAATGGAACGGTTACATTTCTTTTTATAAATATCACCTAATGTCTCTGGTACGGATACATAATTTAGTTTCACAGCAAGACATTTTGGTGCTTTATTTTTGTGTTGATAAACTATTGAATGCTGCGAGTGGATATTTGCTTGTCTGTTTATATAAATATCACCTAATGTCTATGGTACTGATACATAATTTCGTTTCACAGCAAGACACTTTGGTGCTTTATTTTTGTGTTGATAAACTATTGAATTCTGCGAGTGGATATTTGCTTGTCTGCTCTGGTGCTGCAAGTGGATAACTATTGGATGTTGGTAACCGTCTTATCCTTGTGAGTTATATTTCACTCATTACTTTTGAAATAGAGATTAGCTAAGTTATTCACTTCTTGATGTGAGCTATGCAGTATATTGCAGTGCTTTGTGACATACCTGACAAAGATGAGACCAAGCCTACACCAAAAGCAACTGCACCTGTACCCTTTTTTGAAGGTACTGATTGTTGCCCCTTCTATTTTTTCACAGGTTTTCTACTGTACTTCCTGAGCTTTAATTTCAGGATCAAGTTCCAGTAAAAAATCTGTTGGTAAGAGGCGTGGAAATGTAATCTGGAAAATTTAATTTATTCCAGTGAATTAGGCTGATCTACGTTTCTTAGAATTAGGTAGATTAATGTGATTTTTTATTTTTATAATTTATTCCCTTTTTTTCTCAATTCGGTGAGATGAAGATGTCTGTAAATAAGTACCATATGTAATATCTCTAAACACAAGTCAGAAATACAACTTAGATTTTTTTCCTTTCCTTTCAATTCTTTCTTTTTGCATGCATTGGAGGCGTACCATGTACTGTGACCTGTTCCATCTCCACTTAACTGCTGAGCTCCCTGCTCATGCCCTTATCATCTCTTCTATGCAGCTGTTTTGTTTTGTTAATTGATGGACATTTGCTACTGTTTGGCTCTAGCTGTTTTGTTCTAACCTCGTTCGGTCTTTGGATCTCTCTTGCAAAATTCCACATGTTTGGCTGCTACTCAGTTTCTGTCTGATATAACTACATTTGGCTCCTTTATTGTACCCTATTTTTACTGGCTTCCTTGCAGCATGGTGTCCTTTTCCACTGTCTTAATTGCAGCATTTATCACCTTCATAGGCTGTCTACATTGTAGGCATTTAGCTGCAGTCTTCAGTGTTGTTTCACCTCTGATAAAAAAGAAAACATTGTTAGAAGATTCAGGAAAAAATTTCCAGTGAGAGGTAGACTGGTTTCCTTGTATTTGAATAATTTTCATTGTCTTCTATACTCTATTAGTTGATATGAAGAAATTTGTAAAGGCCATACGTAATCTCTTTGAATACAGTTCAGATTTATTCCTTTCTTACGAGTATTTTTAAAACAAATCCATTTCTAAGGTAAATAAATTTACATTTCTCGATTAAATTTAATGTACTATAATACAATAGCATGTGAGGAAAGTGTTTTTTATCATAGGAACTTATTTCACTGTATATATATTTTAATGTAAAATTTATTGTTATGATTTAGATGCATATTCTACAATTGCTATCATCCATGTAATTTCAACTTATTTTGTTGAACATTATTTGTTCCTACTTAAAAAACTTGTACATCTTAATTTTATTACGCATATTCTTTAATTTTGAGTTCATATATTTCTTTTATTTGGTTCAATTCAAAAAATGGCACAAAATTATGCTCAGTAATAATACTTACTTGAAAATGTTTAACAAATCACCATTATTAACCGAGTTTATTGAAACTGTATTTTTCTAATTTATAAAGTGATACATTTTTATTGGCTTAATATATGACTAGGTTCCTTTAGCAAGACAACATAATTTTGATACCAAAATGCATTTTAATATTAAACTAAAATAGGACAATTAGGTTCTCTAACCCATTGAAAATATTATTTTAGAAAAAAAGGTTAATTTGATTTGAGTAGTGTAGTAGATAACCAAATGGGATAACATTGTTTGAGAGACGTAATTTTATCTGTTTTAAGTTGCTTGCTTAATATCTGTGTTTGTTGTAATATGTATCTAATTAATCAACGCGTTGTCGCATTTTAATATACAAATAAAAATTTAGCATATACAAAAAAAAAAATCAATTGATCTGTAACTGGTTTAAGGAGCAAAGATCCAGAGCGTCGTAGTATAATATAACCATGTTTTTCGAAATATCTTTCCCTCCATTACGCTGAAAGGCAGAAAAAATTTCCTCGCAAATTATGTTGCAATCAAATAAATAATGACAAACATTAAAGCAGATGTATACAAAACATCCCTAGCAAAACTCAGCACACTCGAGAGCAACAGTTTCGGAAAATATATTTGATCCATGCATGGTGATTGATGGCAGTGCTGGGATGAACTATGTGAGCTACTATACAAAGAAAACCAAAGAAAAAGTTCTATTACAATGAGGGCAATGCCAAATTCATAGGACCTCCGGGGATGCACGCAGCCGTTAACTGAAAAAGCCTATTTACCATTGGGAGAGGTCAGTCTATTTTCGTCTAGATCATGTTTCGATGTAGAATCCCCACCCATCAATTCCGAAAAGCCCTCTACCTTCACAGGAGGGGCTCTAACCATGCTAATGTTCCTAAATACACAAACAATGAAGTCTTAGTAAAGATAACATAAAAGCCACCCTAAATGCAGCGTTCATTTATTTTAAATAACTTACGGCGACTGCATTGAAGGAATCTGTATGGAACCCATCTGTCTAAACTGAGATGCAGATTGAGAATGGAAATTTGACATTGCAGCCATCTGCTGCTGCTGCTGCTGTTGCGGTTGTGGCCTAAACTGCATTTGGGGATGTCTAGAAGTGAAGGCATTACCATCAATTGGTAAATCTTGGTTTTCAATCTTGACTTGAACCAGGGGTCTTTCCTTATCTATATCCATAGATGGGCGAGTAGCTACAGCACGCCTTCTCATTCTCTCAATTTGCTGTTGCTGATGAAAAGCCATATTTTGGGAATGAAGCATCTGCTGCATCTGTGGATGCATTTGCCTCTGCATTGGAACCTGCACATTAACGATGGATTGGGTAATACTGCATAGCAGGAATCATTAATCAATCTAGCTAAGAACATATTTAAAAATTCTTAATGAGGAACAAAATTAATTAGGCAAATAGGATGCAAACAAGACCATATAGATGACACAGGCAAAAAAATTCAATGAGCACAAATTCCCTTCCTTCATTATACCATAATTGGCGAGGGACAGGGCAAATACATTTTTTCTAATATATCTCAAAAGTACTAAATGTCAAATAATCGTCATCTCCATCTGCTCAGGAAGAAAAAAAAGAAAGGAGGGATGTCTACTACATTTCTCCAGAGATCAAAATGGGATAAATGAACCTAATGAATATAAAAAACTTAATAACAATGTAAACAAAACAAGTGAATATGAAATATAAAAACATGAAATATAGCACCTAGTACTATAACTTGGATATGAGCAAAAAAAATATGGGGCAGCCACAGATTTAAATTAGCATGAAACTGCAGTTTTGTAATGTTCGTATTCAAATAGCATTCAAGAGAAGAAAAATATTTTTTGATGAATGATATATAAATAATGGTCACTGGCCAAAGCAAAATAAAATCACAGTTCAACATGAGGCATGGTGTAATTCTGTTTTGAGGAAGCACCAAATACATCAACAAAAATTCAGGGTTCTCTAAAGATCCAAAATAAGGACATTCACTCTAGGTCTCACTGCCAGTTCCCCTATTCATGTCCATGCATCATACAAGTGGCTACAGCATTAAATAATGGACACAAAAGTATATGTAAATACTTGTTGAGGTAGCCGAAGGGAACTCTGCTGTTGTTGCTGCAGCTGCGCCTGCATTCCATGAACTTGTTGCTGACTCTGTTGTACATTATTCTTAGAGCCATCTTTAACCACATCCACCAATGGTGCAAAATTACTATGAGCAAGAGCAGAAAATGTCAAATACATCCGGGCAAATATAAATTAGAGTAAACTATCGCCTAAAAAAATCCTCGAACAAGCACAACACATTTCATCTATGCACCAAAAAGCTCACAGCACCAAAGTTTGTGATCACGCATCTCTTCCTCTCCCTCACTGATTTCTATTCTTGTGAATGTTTATAAACAAAGTAACATTGTAGTCTTAGAGCAATCCCCTTTGCAACATATCAATGCAGAGTAAGATTAACATATTCATGCAGCAAACATTCATCAGAAAAACTAAACAGAGGAAAAAGTGTCTAAACTCACCTAAAACCCACTGTTTTAAGCAACATCTTCAGAAGCTCAATAGCCGAGCACTGTTTCTTATAACTATCAGCAAGAACTTTCAAATTCGTTCCTATTTTACAAATCCGTTCACTAAGTACTTCAGAGAAGTCGTCAACCGAACCTTCCATGGCACCTTCAAACCCCACGCCCATCAAGATCCGCGCCACCGCCTTTTGAGCCAATTTCGTCGCCTGCTGGGGCCCCAAAACCTTCCCATTCCCCTCAGCTCCAAATTTCCCACGGCTCACGCCTCCTCCATGCTCCATACTACCAGGCTCAGGCCTAACCCCGAGCCTCTCCATCATAACGGAACTCCTAGTCGCTGCAATAGGAGGCAAAGTATCAAGGACACTAAACACCTTCACCTTCTGGTTACCACTATTTCCCACTCTATCACTCAACGGAAGGGCGCTATCAGGCACGCAGTTCAACGCGAACGCTATCTCGGGAAAAACAGCTGAATCACCATCATCAACAACAGCTAAACCACCACCGTTCGGCTGCAGCGTGTGATCCGCAACCGAATTCACATCCTCCTTAAACGCCAGACGTCGTTTCTTATGGTTAGTAACGTATTTAAGATACGAAGCCATCTCCGCCGGCGAACGCGATTCGCCGGAAACTATATTTTTACTAGCCTTGTACTTATCAATCACCTGACTGTACCACGTTTCCGGCAATTCAGATTCAACGTACCTGGACCCGGTAGCGGAGACCGTTTTATTAGATTGATTCTGCGTGAAATTGAAAAAATGTTAATACGGGGAAGTAATTAAAAGGGAAGAGAAGAGATAGGGTTTTACGTACCTTGGAGTCGTGCGAGGGAGTGTCGAGGGTGAAGTAGATGTCGTCGGCGTGCAATTGGAGGTAGGTAGGGTTGAGGCGTTGGAGATAGGAGTTAGGGTTAGGGTTTGGGGAGAGAGAAGCGGTGGCTTTGTCGAAGAGAAGCGCGCGGACCCTGAGTTGAAGAGGGACGTGAGTGGAGGAGGTGATGAAGGAGTCCCAGGCGGAAGGGGAAGTGAGGAAGGGTGCGAAGCCGGCGTAGGTGGAGTCGCCGAGCCAGGTTCGCCACACGCCGCATGTTTCGAGCTTCCGTGCCAGTTCGTAACCGCGGCCATCCTCCCCCAGCAGAGCCATTGGGGGTGCCACCGCACACCTCAGTTTGGAACACTTTCGTTTTGGTCAAACAAACGCTTTTCTCTGGACTCACTCTCCACTTCAACAACACACTGGGCTGGCCCGTTTAATTTTTGCCCGTCTCTCGTGTGCAGGATAGGTAGCATAAATTATCGTATTATTTTATACATTTATTTCTTTCAAAAATAAAATTATTATTATATATTATTTATATTATTTATATAGATAAAGTAATATGGCTTAAAAAAATGTTTTAAGTAAAGAATTATATTATGAACTTAATGATAAAACTTACAAAATTAAATCATATATTTTCACCTTCTCACATTTGATTCCTTTAAAATACTTCAATTCATATAATATTTTAACAACTAAAATATAGATTTAAATATTCTTAATTAATTTTTTCCTAATTTTTTTATTGAACATTTTTTTTTCAAAATTTCAAGTTGAGTCCCTAGGCAGGAAATTGTAGTAGTATAAATATGTTTTGAATTGATTGAAAGTGTAGGATGAGATGAATTGGATAGTTTGAAGAAATAAATGTTGTGTTTTGTTGATTTGGTATGTTATTAGAGTTCAATATGTGTAATTGTGATTTCTTGGTATGTTGGTCTTAAGGATTTGTAAACTGGGCTCAATTGGTTCTAAATGGTACATTTGATGAGAAAATTGGTTGTGTATTCTTATAGATTGATATGTTATAATTGATTGAGTAAATATGATAACAGTTAAATGTGAAATATGTGTTGCATGTTAACTTGATATTTGATATGTGAAATTTGAACTAAAATTGTAAATTGGTATTGGCTACTAATGAGTCATTTTATAAGAATTGGTATTCTTTTTAACTTGAAAAGAAGATGAGGACTAGGGATGACAACAAGTCAGGTCAAGCACAAATAATGTTTATCTACAATCCGACCTAAAAAAAAAAATTCACCCGCTACCCATACGGATATCCGTTTAAAAAATATTCATGGGTATTTTAAAACCCGCGGATACCCGCAAATATTTAAAAAATATATATATTTTTATAAATTACTAAAATAAAATTACAAAAAGTATATAAAGCATAACATAAATTAAATTAAATATACATTAAAATTTAATTTTAATTAAATTTAACTTAATAAAATATAAATTAAATTTTTACTTTTATTTTTTGCGGGTAGCGGATATCTGCAAGTATGGATAGTATAATATCCACACTCGACCCTTTTATAAGCGGGTATTAAAATACCCACTCCCCACAACCCACGGGTAGTAAATATCTACAGGTACCAACTATTCGTCGCAGATTTTGTCCGTGGATACCCGCATGTGTGAATTTTTTTATCATCCCGACACTCATTAGGACCAAAGGTATGTAGATTTGGGCATGGGTTATGCAGACTCCTTGACTAGCTTGCCTCGTTCGATGAGTGTCAAATTTGGATTTGGTAAATAGGTTTTAAAGGCTTTCTCTTTAGGCGAGCCAACCTCTAATTAGGCGAGTTTGTGTTTCTTATTCCGAGTCATCTCATAAATATTGGGATTCTCATTTCAGTAACTGTTTGATCGAGTTTAAAGTTTGCCAGTTAGTCTTAAACATACGGATGTTCATATTGACGGTTGAGATCTTTGATTAGAGGTTTGTAGTTAGATAATTTGTTTTTGTTTTTTTGATATATATAATGGAGATGTTTTAATTGAATTGTATGTTAATGTAATAGAAAATAAATGATAAATTATTAACATGTAATTTGAAATAAATAATATGTGATTTATGTCATGATAATGTCATGTATGAACTATGTGTGAATGTTGCATGTACTTTAAAGTATTTGTATTTTTCTTTGGTTTGATATGGATGATGTGGAATGAGAATGTTAATGATGTTTAAATGTTGAATGAGATGATAATATATGGTTGTTAAAGTGATGAATGTGGATTGGTTTTCAAAGGGAAAGACCTTCCACTCCTGTGTTAGTTGTATTTAGTAAGCCCTCAGAAAGAGATTATTCCGACTCTACTAGATATTTTAACTCACATAAAGGAAAATATTTAGTTAGTGAGAGTCGATAGAGGTTCCTATGAGGAGAATTTGTGTGAAAGTAAAATAGAACCTTTATCGCATGTTATAGTTGAACTAACCTTGTTATGGAGAAGTTATGGTTTTATAAGCCAAAATTCTATCGGATTCCTTGTGATAACTGCATAATCTCTAAAGTATGCTTCAATACACAAAATCCTTTAGAGGTGTTGTAATTTATCTATATAATGGTGTATAATTGAATTAATGAAGTTAATGTTTTGTGAGTGATTGCTTAATTTAATCATTTTGAACTATTTATATGTCTTTCCCTTTTAACTTACCTTGTTTTTTGTGTTTGGCTTTAAAGGTAGGGGATTCAGAAGAATAATCAAGGCTTAAATGCTTACTCCGTCCCCATGTTAAGAGGTGAATTTTTGTTTAGTACCCAGTTTTAAAATTGAAGACATTGAGTTCCAAAATTGTAAAAATTGTAGAAATAAAGTCTTATCCGTTAAGTTGGTAAGAAATACGTGAAGTTAACTTCACGTTTACATAACTTCACGTTTACATTGCACTTTTTTTTTCTCTCCTCAACTCTTTCTGACACCTTTTTCTCTCTCTTTTCTATTTCTCTCAACTGTAGCAATGACCATAGCTTCAATCTCTCCCTGTTTGCAGGTTGAACCAGAGTATACTCCATCACCACGACCCTTTGTCACTGGAAGTGATTCACCTGTAAGTGCGGACTAAAAAACACAAAGGAAAAAGAGGATAATTGACCAATTACGCATGTGGAGAATTCAAAGAACAAATACTATAACATAGATATATAAAGGTTTAATTGCTTCCTTTGTCCCCAGTTTGGTTGAATTGTGTCAAATTCATCCTTATTTTTAAAAAAGTTTCATTGTCATCCTCACGTGGTGTAAAAGTTTCATTGTCGTCCTCACGTGGTGTAAAAGTGTCAATTGAATCCAAACATAGAAAAAATTTGTCTCAAAGTAGTCATTTTTCCTATATATTTGTGTCTTCCTTTCATACAATCAAGTACAGATATTCATTTTACCTTATCCAATTTAAGGCTTTTCATAGCTCCAGAGAAGTGACATATGAAAGGAAGACACAGAGATATAGGAAAAATGACTACTTTGACACAAATTTTTTCTATGTTTGGATTCAATTGACACTTTTAAGAAGCCGAGCATCTGTTGGAATAATATCTCCAAGCTTGATGTTGATTATGTCACCAGCATCTGTGTGGTGTAATATATTTCGAAACGAAATTATATCCACTCACAGCAAGTTCAAAAGCTTCCATAAGATCAAATGGTAGGAACCATACATTAAAACGATGACGTCTCGAATTAATGAAGAAAGAAATAAATAAACATATACTAAAGACCTTTATTCATGATACAAAAAACTGTGCCTAAACAATAGTAGAGAACTCTCACCCAACAAAAGCAGCAATAGATGGAACTACAATCAGAAGATAATATCCTCATCTTTGTCACCCAGAATCAACAGATTAGAGGAATTGTAAGAAACTGCTTTGTGCAGAGGTAAATTAGACTCAACCTTCTTCAACAACACTTGCTTCTCAATCTCCCTCTTCTTATACCCTTGAATCTTCTTCACCCTGAAGAAATCTTCCCTCTTGAGCTCATCCAACTCCCCTTGATGTAACTAATTGTATTCTCCAATCGCGGCTTCACCACATTCTCTAGAGCGTTAACCCTACGATTTGTGGTCTTGATAGCCTCATCGAGAGTAGGGAACGAGGTCTGAAGTGAGGCGAGCTCGACGAGAACCTCGATGGCCTTGATGTAGGCGGCGCGACAGTGCTGCACCTGCTGGCTGCCCCGCACCAGTCCGGTGAGGTCGTTCTTGTTGGCGTTAGCGTCGGAGGTGTACTCGAACTTGGGGAGCTTGACACCGACGACATTTTCCTAGCGCAAGCGGACGCGGAGGGAGGCTTCCCGGACATTCACGAGGACCACGTGTTTGATATTGTCCTCGACGACGTACTTGGCCTCGGTGAGCGCGAACGACGAGGTTTTCATGATGTCGCCCATGGACTCCTTCGCGGTCACGATCTTCTTCAGGATCTGACGGAACTGCACCGTGAGCGCATCACTCTTCTTCAACGCATCACTTTCTGCTTTTAGTGAATGCTGAGACAAATAGGAGAGAGAGAAAAAGGTGTGAGCAGGAGAGACAAAAAGGGCTCAGTGTAAAGTTAAGGTCGTTACTATCCACGGATAAAACTTTATTCATATAATTTTGGGATTTCAATTTCTTCACTTTTAAAATTGGATACTAAACAGAAATTCACTTCTTAAAATAGGACGAAATAAGTATTTAAGCCAATAATAAATTATACTTGAGTAGAGGATGATAAGATATGAGGTTTGAGAATTAGTAAGTGTGAGACCCTAAATAATTAACTCTGAAATACATGTCAAATCACAATCAATTTCACTGCTGAGTCACCTGGCTGCTTTCATTAAGGCACCGCGCCACACACTAGGATTCATTAAAAACGCACTAAACGCTGCATGCACGAGTGCCACTTGTCACGTTGGAAGATTCTGAAGTCAGAGTGAGTGGGCAGGTGTCGGCTTGGGAGACGTTCATCCTAACGAACTTGGATTGAACAAAATGATTTTTCGAAAAACCCTTCCACTCACCTGCATCACTCATCTTCTTCCTCAGAACCTAACCTTTCATTTTCTCCAGCCTCTTTCTAAAAACATCCAACTTCTCTCTACTGTAAATCTCACGCCTCTCCTCCAATCACATTTCAGAACCGTAGGAACGTTCTCGGAGACGCTGACGTTATTTTGGACCGAACAGAATTAGGATCTAAGCTGGTAAGTCCTCTCCTCCAGTTGTTCGTCCATTTGGTTTCTTGCGAAACCAGATTCTGGGTTCATGCATGGGTGAAATCTGAGTTATGATTGATTCTGGTGTATAGATTAAGTGGAAGTCAGTAAGTGGACCTTGGAGTAGAACACTGTTAGAGGACGCACCATACCCTACTTTAGGACGTTTCGCATATTGATCCGGGTAAGGGAAGCTTATATGTTTAATTTATACTTGAATGTGGTATGATCTGATTTGGATGTATGCATGTTGATGATTGAAATGCATGTATGCAGTATGAATGCGAATGTATGATGTATGATGATTGAGATGTATGATCATGAACATGAATGCTTATGGTGTGTGAAGTAAATCTGGATGATGATATTGAATATGAAGTAATTGGAATGAATGTTATAAAGTTTATAAATTAAAAATCATATGAATTATAAAGTATAAGTTTAAATGTTGGAAATCTGAAATCTGTTATGGTTGAAAAATCTGAAACTTAAATCACTCTCTATGATAAATTACGCTCGTCACCGTACGGTCTTATACCGTTCGGTTTCCCTGAAAATAACTTAGAATGGAATTCTTTCATTTGGGAAGAACTCTGCTTGAGAGCGAGCGTCCCTAATTAAATGTCTGAGCGTTCGTTTCAGCTCAACTGTATATAAATACATTACACTTTAAAATAGGTAACGTTCGGTCTTATACCGAACGTTCGTCCTAAACAACGTTTGGTGTTAAATCAAGCGTTCGTCCTAAAGAGCGCTCGGACTTATTCTAAGCGTTCATCATGATTGATTCTTGGTCATCTACCTAAGGGTTCGTTTTAATGAAGTGTTCGGTCTTAGATTGAACGCTCGTCCTTATCTTTGATTCATTAACGAATGTAAATAGCGTTCGTTCAAATATTACAGTATTCATCCCCTTACGTTCTTTCAAATACTGACATCGTTTCTTTATATATAAAATTTTACAAAGAAAATTCTAAGTATTATTGACCATCCTGGGTACATTGAATCTAGTCCAAGATCTTCTTTATTATGAAAATTTTTCTAAGTATCATTATGCCTTCAAAAGAGTCAGTTCATTTAACTGACCAAACAGAGAGTCACAGTCGTCCATCCAGTACTTATTTGGACGTTCGTCCTAAATTCTTCAAAGGACTGAACGTTCATCCTTTTATGCTCTTAAAGTTAAAGATGAGAATGATGATAAATTATAAGATATTACCATGTGAACACTATATTGAGTGATTCTATGAGTATGGGATTTGAACGAGCGTTCCATGGAGGAACGTCTCTTATATATATATTTGAATATTAAATTTGGTAAAGTATGACTGTGGATGAGCTACGCCAGGCTTGGTCCATCCTGATATTCCGTGACACTCATCTTCACGTAGAGGGGAGTAGTTCATGTGTGGGAATGGCAGGAGGTCCTTAGTCCATAAGTTAACATGGGCGACGTAAGAACGGACTAACCTCGAGTGACAGCTGATTAGGTATATCCCGGCTACTACATCACTCGGGTGCGAGGACGCCTGTAGCTACACGGTTTCATACAGTCCGGACGGTCGTCATATATATATATATATATATATATACATATATATATATATATATATATATATATATATATATATATATATATATATATATATGTATATATATATTATATATATACATATGTATATGTATATATATATATATATACATATGTATATATATATGTATATATGTATATATATATATTATGTTATATATATGTATATATATTTATACAATGTTACCTGATGTTACATGTTAAACTATGTGATTGTGGAATGATATGTTCACTGTATGTGTTGATGTATATCTTAAATTATATAAGCTTACCCTTTCGTTTTTCCCTGTGTTGTCTACTGTCTATGTACGTTCGTCCTGTCTTGCAATGATCATCCGTGTGAGAGAAGAGCAGAAGGCGAGGCCACTCTGGAAGACGTTATTGAAGAAGAGAATTTGGTCGAGGTGGAAGTAAAAGCCGAGCCTTAGAACGCTCGTTATGTTAGAATTGTAAATGTTAGATTTCATTTTAACGTTCGGTTAATATTTTGTAAAACCGTTCGTTCTAGACTTTCCTTATTTCCGTTTCGTATATGGTATTTTCTGTATATAAGCCGTTCGGCTTTGGAACCTTGATCCATTGTTGTATAGACTGCACTGTTTTACTGTTTTAATGTAATTAATTCTGATTATGGTAATTACTGTATTTTGGGATGTTACAGTAAGACTACTTAATGATAAGATAAAACATAAATTATGCTTAGATATATAATTTTTGTTTTGTATAGATCTTAATAGTTGACAAACAGTTATTTATCTTTTTGAAATTTAAGTTAAATTTTTCTCATGGAGAGTTTGTAAATACATTTTTATATACTTATATGTTAGTTTATGTTTTTTATCAAGTATGTAATGCTTTAAATAAGTAAGGTAATCTTACTAAACTAGCGTGTTACATTTTTTTTTCATTTTGAGATACTTAGTTTAATAAGATAAATTTTTTTTATAAATTTTGTATATGCTAAAATTTGTATGTTTTTAAATAACTTTTATTACTAAATTTGGTTTAATTATATATTTGGTCATCGTATTTGTTAGGTTGGTTCAATTTCATCGTCGTATTTTTTTTGGTTCAATTAAGTCTCCATTTTTTTAAAATTGATCAAATTTGGTCATTTTTGTTAGATTGTCGTGTATCTACATGCCAAGTGTTAATTTGTAGTATTTTCAATTACTTTCAATTTTTAATTTTTTTAATGAATAAAATGAACTATCATGTGTTAGGTCAGTGTCATGTCACATGACAGTGATAGGTCATTATCATGTCACATGACAGTGATAAGTCATTATCATGTCACATGACAGTGGTAGTATCACACATGATAGTGGTAGTGCCATGTAACAGTGACATTGCATCACGTAGTGTTACTACCACATGGTAGTATTTGTTTTCAGTTTAGTCCCATTTTTCTTTTAAAAAATTAACAATTTGGTCCTTTTTAATTTGAGACTAGACGAATAAGTATTCATAATTATAACTTATATATACATGTTTAAATATTTTCTTAAAATTTTGCACATCAAATCACTCCACTTAAATATTCAAATTAATTTTTTACATAAAAAATTTATATTTTAAAATTATAATTTTTTAAAAATATTAAAAATCTAAATGTAAAGTGATACTTGTAACTTTTAAATTTTTAATGTGAAAAATATACATTTTTTAAACATTACAAGTTTCCCTTTATATTTACATTTTTATTATTTGTTTTAAAAAATTAAGTTTAAATAGAGATTTTTTATGTAAAAATGTAAAAATTAAAATTAGTAATAAAAAATATTTAAAAGATGTTTACATAAAAAATTAAAAGTTTTAAAATATTTATTAATGAATTTATTTAAAAAAGTTATTATATAAAAGATTATAAAAAAATTATACTATTAAAATAAATACAAGAAAACAAATATGATCATATAAATATTTATAAAACTATAGAAAGTTAAAAAAATCCCATTAATCAAATTCTTAAAAACCAAATAAAAAATATGCTCATCTACAAGTTTAGGAAAACAAAATTAAAAGGAAAGAAAGAAATAAAAAAAGTAATTGATTTTAATATATGGGAGAAAATGAAAATTTATAATTTCATATAAGAAAAAATAAATAAAAAATATTTAAGAAATAAAAAATAGAAAAAATCATTAAAAATATAGAACTTTTTTAAAAGAGAATAATAATATAAAATCATATGTTTTATTGTCACAAGACCAAATCACAAACACAAATGTTTTCTAAATCCATAAGAAAGTGTGCTTGAAAAAAATACTTCGCTGCAAGTTCGCAATGTGCATTAATGATAATAAATGTTAGGGTTAAATATGTTTTTTGTCCCTTAAGTATCACACGATTTTGGGTTTAGTCACTGCTTGAAACTTTGATTGTTTTTAGTCCTCATAGTTTTGAAACTATTACTATTAGTCCTTAAAATTGAACGGCGTTAACTTTTGTTTGACATAGCAAACGGCAAGACCACGTCTTATGCCAGCTTGTCTCTTCACTCTTTGTCACGTTGCTTGTGCTTGAGAACTTCGTTCATCTTCTTCGGCACAACAACTGCTTCTAGTGTACCATCACCCCAATCACGCAACAGCCCAAGCCACAAATCAAGCAAGCATCTCCATTCTTCACCTGCAAAGAATCCAAACAGCGGAGCCCCTTCTTCAAACAAATGGAGCCCTAGGGAGGGGTTTGCCTCCCCTTACACGTGTGCACCCTAGCCTTCATCGGACCAACCGCTGTGTCGAACCTTCCGCTCAGTCCAAGGCGTCGCCGGCGACACCAATCGCCATCGGGGCCATTTCCAGCCGCGGCGTCGATTTCTCCCTCCTTGCCTTTTTTCGCGCGCGAGAGAAGCTCTCTCGTTCCTCCGCCAATCGTCGCCTGAGAGAGCCCAGCCTCCGCGAGCCACAAACCAGAATGGTCACCGCCAACGCCGTCCTCGACAACCGGTCAGAGTCGTGAGGACTGGTCTCCCCTTCCTCTGATTCGGCGCGGCCCAAAAGTAGGGGTTATCATCCCCATTTCGGCGAAGCAAACGACCGCCAACGTCCACTGTTCCGCGCCGTCAACACCTTCTCCATGGCATTCCAGAAAACGCGAGCATCCATGGCATTCCCAAGATCACCTGAAACTCAAACAAATCCAGAAAATGCGAGCAACCCCAATCGTAAATCGCACCGTGCCGAAAGACGCACACCTAGTTCGCTTCGACCAATCGAGAACCACGACCAAGTGAAATCCCAAATCGCGAGTGTTGCGACGAACCCTAAATCGCCTAAGCCTCTCCGCTGTCGCGCCTTCATCTTGCAAGCTCCCCTGCAGCGACGCCATCCTCCATCAACGCCACCTTCAACGCGCAAAATCCTTGCAAGCCACGACATCCTTTCTCGCATCATCACCGTCATCCATATGCGCCATCACCTGCATCAGACCTGCAAATCCAAAAACACAGTAGAAACTCCATTCGCCACCTGCAAGAGAGCAACCCTTCCTTTCTCGCGTTCTTGGCTCATGATGGCGTAAGATAGAAGAGCAAAATTGTGGCACAGGTGCAGGGGTAAGTTTCCCCAATCTGACAAACCCTAATTTGGTATGGAAGGGGGCTGACACGTGTTAGATTCTTATTGGCCAGATAAAAAAGAAAAGCAACGTAGCAAAGAGTGAAGAGACAAGCTGGCATAAAACGTGGTCTCGCCAGCAATCAAAGTTTCGAGTAGGGACTAAACCCAAAATCGAGTGATACTTAAGGGACGAAAAACATATTTAACCATAAATGTTATAATTAATACATAGCTAAATTATCTTGTAAAAAATATTAATATTAGATTTATGAACTTTTGTTAAACTTAAACCACGTATAGATGATTATTTTATTTAAAGTTTCACTAACCCATTCTACATTTTGACTTATACTGAAATGTTCTAACCAACGTAGAATCATTAAAGATGACCTAAATCATATGCTACATAATCCAAAATGGTATAAAAATATATAAAAGTTTAAAATAATTTTATATACATATTGTAATTTGAGATTATTTCATATACATATATAAAACACAGATTTAGAAAACTAAAAATCATTATTTAAAAATACGACTTTATTTTATTAATGGGACATGCTTATTTATAAGTCTTCGTGAGGAAAACTTTTCTTCGTTGGGAAAACTTTTCATATAAGAATTATTATAATTCGTATGAATCGGCCACCAAAATAAATTATCGACTGATATCACTGTTACGTTTATCAAAGAAAATGTTTACTAAAAAAACACAAACCTCAATAGATATAATTTTACAAGGAATTGATTATAAAATTGACACGAGCCTTTTTTCTAAAACCTTAAAATAATAATAGATTATAAAAGATCTTTCATCACTTTTATATAATTGTTCTATTTCCAACCATTTAAATACAACTTTTATATCAATACAGTACTTGTACTCGTACTTGATTTCCAACCATTTAAATACAACTTACCTATATTTCTATAATCTTTTGAAAATTTGTCCTCGTGTTAGTACATTGTATATTTTATAAATGGCTTAATTACCTACTTAGTCCCCATGTTCGGAGGTAATTTGCTGTTTAGTACCCGGTTTTAAAAATGTAGGCATTTGGTACCTATGTTTTGAAATTTGTATCAATTGAATCCTACCCACTTAACGCCGTTATAAATCTAACGTTTTTTCTGACTGTGTATGTGATTTGTGGACGAGCGGTTATGGACGAGCGTTCGCTTCGCTGGACGAGCGTCCTCTTCTGCCTGACTGGGCGTTCGCTTCGCTGGACGAGCGTCCTCTTCTGCCTGACTGGGCGTTCGCTTCGCTGGACGAGCGTCCTCTTCTGCCTCGCTGGACGAGCGTCCTCTTCGCTGGACGATCGTCCTGAACGCTCGTCCACAAACGCTCGTCCACAAATCACATACACAGTCACAAAAACGTTAGATTTATAACGGCGTTAAGTGGGTAGGATTCAATTGATACAAATTTCAAAACATAGGTACCAAATGCCTACATTTTTAAAACCGGGTACTAAACAGCAAATTACCTCCGAACATGGGGACTAAGTAGGTAATTAAGCCTTTTATAAATCAATGGTTTTTTTCTTTTTAATTTTAGCGATGTGAAAAGACAAAGTGATATTTTAGCTTATTAATAAAAAGACGTACGTGATACGAAATATATTAATATTTTAGTTTTACAAGTTGAAAAATTAATATATATTAATAATGTAAAAAATGAGTTGTAAAGCAATTATTTGTCTTGAAAGATGTAAAGTATATTTTGAATGAAGAATATAAACGACTGAGAGCTGCTCTAGCTGTCGCATGTCGGTGGAGAGAGATAACAACATGGCGGAAGAAGAAGAAGGGGAAGCAGGTGGACACCATGTGCTCCTCTTACCAGGACCAATGCAAGGCAACGTAAACTCCATGATGAAGCTGGCACAGCTTCTAGCTCTGCATCACTTCCACATCACCTTTCTCACCACCGATTTCATCCACCGCCGCCTCCACCGTTTCGCCGACATCCACTCTCTTTCACAAACCTACCCCAACCTCGAGGTCAAGTCCATCTCCGATGGCCTCCCAGATGATCATCCTCGTTCCGATAGCAACGCTTTAGCTGACCTCTATTCTTCAATGAACTTGCACGCAAAACCTCTCATCATAGACATTATTCTCTCCCAAACTGCTGCAAAACCCAAAATCACGTGCCTCATTGGTGACGGATTCTTTGGAGGCCTCACTGCTGACGTGGCGGATGAGGTTGGGATACCGGTCATTCATTTTCGCGCCATCAGTGCTTCATGCTTCTGGGCTTTGTTCTGTGCTCCAAATCTCTTTGAGTCCAATGAACTTCCAATCAGAGGTATAAAACTATAAATTGTAATGTATGCAGTACTTGTTTGTTTGTTCGAGAGCCCTGGTTTACAAAGCTAATAGGTATGAAACTTCTAGTAGTGTTTAACGTAGTTTTGAGAAAGTGATGAAACCTAAAAATAGAATGTAAGTTGGAGTTTAGATTGAATTAACCTAATGAGAGAAGTTTTATGTTTGTTTTCAATCATCATGCTTGATACGATGAGAACTGAATCGAAACTTATTGAAGGAGAGGAAGACATGGATCGCATCATAGCCACTCTCCCAGGCATGGAAAACATTCTCCGATGTCGAGATCTTCCAGGTTTCTTTCGAGGAACAGAAACCAACCAATTAGTAGACCCTTTAAAATCCACGGTCTTTGACTGCCATCAAACGCTTCGAGCCCGAGGAGTCATACTCAACACTTTCGAGGATCTAGATGGTCCTCTATTGACCCAAATGCGTCTTAAGTTTCTCCGAGTCTTCGCCGTCGGTCCTCTCCATGCGCACTTGAACTACAGAAGAGTATCTGACGCGAAAACGACGCCGTCCACGAGTTCTTTCTGGGAAGAGGATAGAAGTTGCTTGACTTGGCTTGACTCTCAGCCGTTGAAATCGGTGCTATATGTCAGCTTCGGTAGCATTACTACCGTAACAAGGGAGAGGCTGATGGAGTTTTGGTACGGTTTGGTGAACAGCAAGAAGAGGTTCTTGTGGGTGATTCGGCCTGATATGGTGGCCGGAGAAGACAACGATGAGCGGGTAGCGGCTGAGTTGGAGGAAGGGACTAAAGAGAGGGGGTTCATAGTGGGGTGGGCGCCACAAGAGGAGGTGCTGGCACACAAGGCCATAGGTGGGTTCTTGACGCACAGTGGGTGGAACTCAACCTTGGAGAGTTTGGTGGCTGGAGTGCCCATGATTTGCTGGCCATACTTTGCGGATCAGCAGATTAACAGCAGATTTGTGAGTGAGGTTTGGAAAGTTGGGTTGGACATGAAAGATTTGTGTGATAGAGACGTTGTAGAGAAGATGGTAAATGATCTGATGGTTCATAGGAGGGAGGAGTTTCTGAAATCAGCTCAAGCAATGGCTACGTTGGCTGACAAGAGTGTGAGTCCAGGTGGTTCTTCTTACTCCAGTCTCCATGATTTGGTTGAATTCATTAAATCAGCTAGCAGGAAAATTAATTGACACTACACAATTCAAGTTTCCTTCTTGTAACCATGGCTCACATCCAATTTTAATCCTATGAAACCAGTTGAGGTGTGTCAGTGAGGTGGCCCCTAATGGTATCTTATTATTTAAGTTCCTTTACTATTTTCACCTAATAAACGCAGCTTTTCTTTTGGGGGTTTTTGTCACATCTTGATGTATTTGGTTCTTCTGGTTTCATTATTTCATTTTTCGTGTATAACTCTATACACCGGAATATGTTGTTTTTTTTTTCAATGAAAATAGTGTAACTTTCCATCGATTTTATGAAAATGGTCAAATTTTAAAAAATTAGTAAATCGTGTTTGGGGGAAGACGACTTCTTCAATGGAAGTCGTGTTTTATGTACATGATATCTCACTTTAAAATGTTTAAAAAACAAGATGAATAAAAGTCATTAGATTTGATAACGACGATGATTGTAGTAATCTTGAAAATGAGGATGAAAATGAAGATGCTGCATTACCCAAAAAAAAAATTAGTATCATAAATTTAAAGTAATTGGAGTGACTTTGTTTAAATATTGTGTATACATTATATTTTTAGACATATTTGTTTTTGGCAATACCTGTTTACAGTGATAAAGCGGTGAAAGTTGTTTTGGAACATTTCATCCATTTCTGCATTATTTCGATGAGGTTATCTTAGCATCTGGTGGCTGAATTGTTGATGTTGCCATGGTGTATTGCTCTGTGCTGTTAAATACCCACTATAGTGCTATATATAGTGGATTATTGGTTTTGTGTAATATTATGCATTTGATAACACTAGTATATTGTTGAAACTTTGTATTCTTTTCGTGTGTCTAAATCAGATATCTCTTTGTTTGTTCAACCTGATCATAAAGATTTTTTCCCACCTTCTTTTCATGTAAAATTTGAATTTTTTCCAGTAATACATATTGTGGCTTTGAAATATTCAGTAATATATATATATATATATATATATATATATATATATATATATATATATATATATATTATAATTAAGAAAAATAAAAGTAAAGATATTTAATAGAATCGATTTTGAATGAATATTATCTTTTCAAGTGTTTATTTTTCTTAATGTATGAAATATACTTTAAACATATATAAAGCAATGCAAAGGGTATTTAAGCATGGATATGACTAAATAAATAGATACTTTAAATCATATTAGAGTTGCATAAAAAATAACTACAAAATTTTTTTCACGCACTTTTTTAGTGTTTTTTTCATTTTAATTTTTTTAACTAATATTCTTATAGAAGGGGGTATTTAATTAACTTGTATAGTGTATATAACTAATTTTGGTTTTCGGCAAATGTTAGCCACTAACATGGTTAAAAAAAATTAAAGTTTTTGTAATGTGCTGTTTAGATTTCATAATTGCTTATTTGTTAGTATTGTAAGAACTGTATTTGATGTATCTTATGGATAAGAATAACTCAAGTTATTATGTATATAATGGTATTTAAAAGGGATATACGTAAGATTTAATTATTGATTGAAAGGGATATACGTAAGATTTAATTATTGTTTATTTGATGTATCTAATTTTTTGGTTTAAAATTTCGTTTTTGTTATTATTTTTTGGTTCAATTTTGTTTTTTTTTTAATTTTTAAAAATGTTTAATTTAGTCTTTAATGTTATAATGTTATAGCTAAGTGAGTTCGAGTGGTTAGGTAACATTTGTGTGAAATGTGACAATAATATGTTGACTGTGGAGTTATACTGCAAAATTTTAATTTAGGTTTTGCACGAATAAAAAAGAGTGAGTTGTTGGAGATTAGAAATTGGAAACCTAAATTTGGAGATTTGTTTGTTCATTCTTGGAGAAGAAAAACCACTAGTGCAGCGAGGGGCTTTTACCGCGGTTCTTGAACCGCGGCATATTCAGCCGCGGTAGTAAGTCAGACACTTTAGGTCGCGGTTCTAACCGCGGTATATAGGTTGCGGAATATGCCGCAGTTGTCGAGGGAACCGCGGTCTAAAGCCATTTTTTTAAAAAAAAAAAAAAAGACACTATATGCCGCGGTTCAACCGCAGCAAAAGAGTGTAGAATATGTCGCGGTTAGTGTCAAAACCGCGGCCATATGTCTCGTTTTTTAAAAAAAACGAATCACTATATGTCGCGGTTGTGGTTAGAACCGCGGCATATTCCCCTGCAGTTTTTTAAAATTGCAGGTATGTTTTTGTGATATCCACTACCACAAAAACAGACCTGCATATAAAAACATGTACAGAAATTCAATTTCAACATAACAAACACATGTTCAAATGTATTTCAACATCAAATAAAGTACAAAGTCTAAGAAAATTCTATCTAATCAAATGCATTGTTTAAATCTAAATCTAAGAGCTATTGTATAATCTAACTATATACTTCGCAGCAGCGTTCCTAATGAATAATAGTGACTTCTCAGGAACTGGTGTAGTAGTCTTGAATCTCTGCAAAAGACAATTCATTTTAATTAGTGTATATGAATTCAACATCGCGGATCATGTCCTCCAATTTGTCTTCATCCGGTCGATCTTCTTCCATGGTGGAATCAGTAACATTTACACTTTGAGAGTCAGTGGGAAAATCCATTTCTTCGCCGTGCCAGATCCATGTTGTATAGCATCTTAGAAAACCATCACATATAAGATGTTCTCTAATTTGAGTTGCGTTCAACTTTCTCCCATTCAAACAGTTCACACAAGGACATCTAAACTTCACTTCATCATCAGTTCTCCCCTCATTACGTTGCGCAAATTGTATAAATTCCTCTACACCTCTCTCGTACTCAGCACTAATACGTGGTAAATTAATCCAATTTCGATCCATATTCCTAAATATTACATAAAAAGATAAGCTACTAAAAATCAAACTTGCAATTTCATACATATCATTGAAACTTAGTGAATAATATTTTAAGGTTTATAAATAATACAAGAACTACAACACACATTACCAAAACTATAGCAAAAACCATACCATACATTACCAAAACTATAACAATTTCATGCATTATCAAAATTAAACCAAAAATTATACCATACACTACCAAAACTATAGAAACTTCATACATTACCAAAACTATAGCATTATCCAAAAACTAATGAAGAAATCACGTTAAGAATGCAAAAGGGCATAAATACCTGGAAGAGGAACGGCGGAAACGCTTGGTGCAAAGTCGCAGCGGAGAGGGAATGACGAGTTTCAAACCCTTTTGATCGGCTAAAACTGTTTCAAACGCGACACAAATGAGAAAGGACCGAATAATTTCAAGTTTAAACGGTGCAGAAACGCGTACCTGAGATGATGGCTGTCGGAGGAGAAGAAAAACGCGAAAACAGAGCGCTGCGCGCGATGAAGAAGACGACACTGTTCCAACGTTTTGTTTTTTAACTCTAACTGGGGAATCTACCGCGGTTCACTACTTAACCGCGGTATATAAGGGGTATATGCTGCGGTTTAACTCCCAACCGCGGCATATACTAATTTAAAAAATTATCCTAAATGGCATTTTTGAAATTATTTTCAAACTATATGCCGCGGTTGCCCGCTGAACCGCGGCATATACATCGAAATATTTCAAATATATATTAAATTAATTTCAGATAGGAGAATATGTCGCGGTTGCTCGAAGAACCGCGGCATATACCCCTGTAACGTGCTGCACACAACTGTCTCCCCAACTGCCTTCTGGGGAATTTCAGAAGTTACAGGGGGTATATGTCGCGGTTGTCCAGAGACCCGCGGCATATACCCCCTGTAACTTCTGAAATTTCTGACTGGCAGAGAAGTTGAGAAGTTACAGGGGGTATATGCCGCGGTTCTATGGACAACCGCGGCATATACCCTTGTAACTTTTCAAATTCTCTGACCCAGTCAGCACCTGCAATAAATTGTCAGGGGTATATGCCGCGGTTGTCCAGAGAACCGCGGCATATACGCTGTTATTTAATTTTTTTATTCATACGTGGCGTCAAAGGTAATGGTTGACTGGAGTATATGCCGCGGTTGTCCAGAGAACCGCGGCATATATGTTCGTTTTATTTACAAAACTGCCACCGCGCACCATTATGCTGCGGTTTCTGTTGAACCGTGGCATAATGTGCGCTGTAAAAGCCCAATTTTTTACTAGTGAACCTATAGCATTCGATCATTGAAGTCTTTTTTTCTTTTTAACTGTTCATTTGGTTTTCGGTTTCCAATTGTGTGTTTGTGAGTCTTAATTTAGTGCTTTATAGTGTTTAATTACGTGAAAAAAAAAGTTTGGAGTTGTTGCTTTAGCATTTGTTGCAAATGCATGTATTTTATAGTGTTTACTTTGGATGATAGTATTTTATAGTTAACAACTTTTTCACAATAACTACGTGTGAAAATTTTATTGGTTGAAAAGCTACAATTGTCAAAATGTTGTCATGGAAAATTGTTAAAAAAAAGTTTTCCGTTTACTTTATATTATCAGCATTGCAAAGGTATTATGTGGCTTGTATGTGGTGAGTGGGTTGTGGTTTCCAGAGGGTTTGATTTGAGGTATAAGTTGTAATTTGTGTTCTTTTTATGACATTAGAACTTGACATGGTAAGTGGTTATATTATATAGGTTGGGATGTGTGATGAGGTTTTTGAAGTTGTGATCTACCATGGTTGACACTTTGTAGATAATGGACCCTCAAATATAGTGATGGAAAACAAGTAGATAAATTTGTGACTCATATTGGTACAAGGTTATTTCGAGACATTGGAAAAACTGTTGCGGTCAACAAGCTCAATTAATATACGAGCACACCTATGAATCATGGGCAAGGAATAAAAAAAATATTAAGATATCTTTAAGGCACAATCAACATATATATTTCCACATAAAACTATAAAACTTTCGAATGATCTTTACGTTATAAGGTATTATTATGTAGTAATAATAACAGAAAATTCATGACAGGACAATGTGTATTTCTTAGAGAAATTCTTATCTTTTAGTTTCCAAGAAAACAAAAGATAGTGTCACAATCTAGTACAAAATTATAATATAAAGCCTTAATTAATTTTAGTGCTAAAGTAGCTTGGATTAGATTCCTGTTGACAAAACGAAAACTACAAAATGCTCAAAAAATCAATTATGTGATGTGATAACCTAAGTGACAAGTCAATTGCTTCTAATTCAATCATGCACTTGCTATTTCTAAACACATTAAGATAGATGTGCAGTACACACGAGATCAAATCTTACAAAATGAAGTAATTGTGGTCTATCTTCCTACTATTGATAAAATTATAGATTATTTGACTAAACATCTCACTCATACAAGATACAACTTGTTAAGAGACAAACTAAACATGATCATGTGACCAACAATTAGAGAGAAAAAACTAGACATAATCAAATATTATGTTAAATATTTAAATGATTCTTGATTTTTGTAATTCACAAATTAATTTTCTTTTATAATGTGACATTACAATAATTATTGTAATTATTCATCAACTTCATATTTAAGAAAATATTTATCCGTGTTACTATAATTATAATTATAAGATCTTGACAGTATAATACTATTTGTATTTAAACAAAACATTATCAATGTAAATAATGACATTTAATTCCATTTTTTTGATTATAATGGTTGTAGGGTTGAGGATTTGGATGTTGAGGTTCACGTTGTGGACCAGGATGATGGGGGCGGTGATAACATCCAGGATGAGACTGATCTTCAATGTAAGCAAGGGTGAAGGAGGCTAAGAATTAGATTAGCTTTGAAAAAGAGAATGATACTGATAATCATCATGAACATGGAATTAAGGTTAAATGTGAGGTTGTTGATGATTTATGGGTGACGACTCAGTGTGAAATTGACTTTGCTGACATGATAGTAAACATTTTTTTCAAATTAAAAAATTAGAAAAGAACTAGAAAAAATCACTAACTTATACATGATAGATTCTATACACCTTTCATTAATTATTTAAGGTTTAATCCTTTTCGACATCCCTATTTATGTACGAATGTCTCAATTGGGTCCTCGTTTTCTAAAGTGTATCAAAATGGTCCTTAATTTTGAAAATTGATATCAATTGAGTCCTTTCCGTTAAGTTGGCTGGACGGCGTTAAAAAAATTGATGAGTGGATGCTGAGATGACGAACGAACGCTCGTCCACCAGCGAACGAACGCTCGTCCACCAACGAACGAACATTCGTCGACCACCGAACGAACGGTCGTCCAGTGTGGAACGAACGGTCGTCCAGCAATAAGAGGTCGACGAGCGTTCGTTCTCTGGTGGACGAGCGTTCGTTCGCTGGTGGACGAGCGTTCGTTCGCTGGTGGACGAACGTTCGTTCGTCATCTCAGCATCCACTCATCAATTTTTTTAACTCCGTCCAGCCAACTTAACGGAAAGGACTCAATTGATATCAATTTTCAAAATTAGGGACCATTTTGATACACTTTAACAAACGAGGACCCAATTGAGACATTCGTACATAAATAGGGATGTCGAAAAGGATTAAACCATTATTTAAACGACAATAAAAAGACCAAATTAAATAAAATTTAAAAAATTTAAAACTAAATTTAAAAATATTAAAATTAAATTAAATAACATTTTGTAATAAAAACGACAGGAAAGGTTGAAATGTGGCGGCTCATGGCCTGGAAGATATAGTTAGTTGTTCAGAATCTGATTTCAGCAGAACCAGCATGAGCCGTTCAATAAACAATTTCCCAAAAATTATAATTTTTCACTACGTACAACAAACAAAATACATTCTTTACAGTCCTATTCTAACAACACATTCATTAAAATATAAGAATATCTGTCAGTATTACTCTTTTTTAATTTAATATAAAGTTAAATTTTTATAAAAATCATTTTACCACTGTAAAAATTATTAAATAATGTAAATTTTTCTAAAAATAAAAGGAGTATAATTAAAAATATTATATAATAAATTGTGTGGATTGTATTTTTTAAGAGTTTATAGGACACAAATATCTGTATTCGTGTATATATATATGTATATATATATATATATATATATATATATATAATATATATATCGGAGTTAATATTATAAGTATTAATTACTTCAGACAGTGAAAAACAAAGATTTTAATAATAACAAATATTAGTTAATTCGCATGTATTTATTATTAAAAAATAAAATAAAATAAAATTTATACTTTATTAAATTAATTAAATTAAAAATTGTAAGATTCCAAAAATACAGTATAAAATTATATAATAGAATAATCACACGTTAATAATACTACAGATCAATCTTACAAAAGATAGGACGTACGCTTATGGCCGAACGACCTTACAGATTAACGAGAAAGTTAAAATTGCACAAATAAGCAATATAGACCGAACGGTTTACAAAAGACCTATACTGAACGATCATACAAAAGAAGAAGGTAAAAGATGATTGAACGATCATCGTACAAATAAACTAACTACTGACCGATCGGTTCTACTGTTCGGTCTTAACTTCTAACCCGACCAAACTTTTTTCTTCCAGCGCTTCTTCTAGCAGCTCTTCTTATTCTGCTCACATCCACACGGATGATCATTGCGACAGGACAATAACCGAACGTACAAAACGGACAAGACAGGAAAATAGGGTAAGCTTATGTAATTTAATTCATGTATCAACATATATTTCATAAAATCAATTAAACCAGATAAATCATTAACTCTTTCATGCAAAGCCTAATACTAGACTCTAACTGTCCGGACTGTATGAAATCTGTGTAGCTACAACGTTCGTGTACCCGGGTGATGTAGTAACTGGGATACCCTCAACAGCTGCCACCCGAGGTTAGTCCTATCTATCCAAATTAACCATAAGGACTAGGACCTCCTGTCATTCCCACACATGACTTACCCTTCTCTACGTGAGAACGAGTAATCACGGAATATCAGGATGAACCGCCGGCTTAGCTTTATCCACATTCATACTTTACCAATTCCAATATCCATTCATGAGATATTCCTCCCCAGAATACTCTTTCATAACCAAAGTCATTTCATTCATATCATATTCCATCATCTTTCATTATTAAAACCTCAACTTAACCAATTTGAATAAAGATCTCGTAGGATACCAAATACCGAATGTTAGTTTTGAACCCAGAACAAGATTGAAAACTTGGAGTGAGACCGAGATGTCTCCAACTCAAAACAGATCAAATCGAGAGAGTTACTCACTGGTTGTGAAAGAGACCGAATACAATAATAGTTCTCAGAGGCTAATAGAATCGAACGTTATTTACCAAGTGAGCCAATTTAATGAACTGACTCTTGAGAGTTCAAACTGGACACCGTAAAGCCTAGGCCGAGTACTAAGACTTTAGGCCGAAACTAATTAAGACAGATACTGTAAGACATCAATAATAGCACTTGACGGAATCATATGAAGAAACCGAACGCCAATAAATACTTAGCTTCTTAATGAGTTAAACATCGAGGAAACCGAATGCCAGTCGAAGACCGGGTCCTGTAGAGAGCGAACACTATTGAGTTTGGACGAACGCTCTTATTATAAAGATAGATTACGAAAATGAGAACGAACGCCTGGTGTAAGACCGAGCGCTTACTTAGTACGAGCTCTTGGCGTAAGACCGAACACTTACTTAGTACGAGCGCTTGGTGTAAGACCGAGCACTACTTAACTTATAGAATAAAGGCCTGATAAATATAAGATATCTTTTAACTAATGTTCAAGAAAGAAAAAAATATACAAATACATATAGATATACTGAAGTTTATAATCAAATCCCAAGGAACGAATATCCTTGGTTGAACACTTAAGTACAACTATTACCAAACGAAACGAAGACGCTAGTCTTCAACTAGAATTCTCTCCAAATGAAAGAACCCAGTTCCAACCGAGTCCACAGGAAAACCGAACACTATATCGAACGAGCGCTGGTCTATTACCAAACACTTATTAAGAACGAACGCTACTGAGAACGAATGTTTGTATAATTGAATGATCAATACTGACTCTCGACAATGTCCCTACCCATTTCATGGCTTTCATTAATCATCAATACTTTTAAACAACATACCATATTTCATCATCAACCAAATCATCAAACCCAATATCATTCCAGTTCCTCATACAGTCAACAATGCAGTAACAACCATTTTTCATATTCATTCAGAAATCAACGAACATGCATCCATACAAAGCAAGAATCTAAATCAAATTAGATAAGCTTCCCTTACCTCTAAGCGTGACCGAACGTTCACAGAGGAAGAATACGATTTCACCACTACAAGTCCTTCTACCCTCAACGCTCAACAATTTCCAGACAGCTCGGAATCGAAAACTGATCGGTTCAAACGAACGCCCTCGACGCCGGAAATGCTCAGGTGTGGTCTGTTTGATGATCGGAAGAAGAAAAGAGTGAGATTTTGTAGAGAGAAGGTGAAGAAATCTAGGGAGAAAGAGGAGAAAACGAGAGTTCAGAACTTTGGGGAAGAATGGTGCATGTAGAAGTGGCGTGAATTTTTGAAAACTTTGAGTTTTACTTCTACCGTCAAAACTGAACAGCCACTCCACTGCTCACACCTGTCTTCCACTGCTCACACCTGTCTTCCACTTCCTGGTTTTCAGATCCCTTTTTTTAACACATGTAATCCACTAAGATGGGGTTTTGAGTGAATTTGAATGAGTCTGACAAAAATAAAATTAATTTATATGTTATTAATTTAAATTTAATTAAAATAAATTTTAATTTATTTTCGATTTATATTAAAATTTATTTATTTTTTAATAATTTAATTTTAAAATTTTATAAAAATAATTAAATATTTTTGGATATTTATCTATGATTAGGAATTTTAAAATATTTGTAGATATTTTAAAAGGAAATAAGTACTTTCAGTACTAATTTGGTAACAGAGTATATGCGTGCCTGGTCGGTTGGATCTATCTGAAACAATCGTCTCCCCTGTTTCCATTTTAGTAAGAGACCAAAGCGAAGTTGAAGACTAGAAATTCAATGGCAGAAGCGCACGTGCTGATCTTCCCTCTTCCAATTCCCGCACATGTTCTGTCCATGCTGAAGCTCGCGGAGCTTCTAGTCCTTCAGAATCTCCGCGTCACCTTCCTCACCACCAACACCATCCACAGCCGCCTCGCTCGTTTCGGTGAAATCCAAGTTCTCTCAGAATCCTACCCCACGCTCCATTTCAAGACCTTTTCCGATTGTTACGACGAGGGTAACCACCCTGGATTCGGAGACCGTATCTGGGACCTCATTTCTTCTGTAACTCTCCACGCTAAGCCCTTCTTGAGAGATATTCTGCTCTCCCACACTCCTCAAATTCCAAACTTAGTTGCGTTATTCAGGATGGAATCTTCGGAAGCCTTTCCTCTGGCGTCGCTTCTGAGTTAAACATATCCATACCAATCATTCATTTCCGAACCGTTAGTTCTTGCTGCTTCTGGGCTTATATGTCTGCTACAAAGCTCCTCCAGTGCCAAGAACTTCCCATTAGAGGTATGTATATTGACTTCAAATTCATTCATCCCTCTCACCCTATCTAAAATCCACGCCTTACTTGTACCTTCTTTCAATATGCGCATTTCATTTAGTACATGTTCCAATTTCTTTTTGACCATGACAATTTCATTATCAATAGCCATATCTGCTATAATCTCTTAATTAATGGTTCAGGTTTTTCACTTATCAGAAAATTGTTCTTATTCTTAAAGTCAATTTGCGAAGGAACAATTAACTGATACAGTAGACAAAATTTGTATAGATTCAGCAGCACTGGTGATGTGGTTAACATATAAGATGAACTTATGATGTGAGTGGTTGTAGGAGATGACGACATGGATCGGATCATAAAAAACTTGCCAGGCATGGAGAACTTGCTTCGGTGCAGAGATCTCCCGAGTTTCTTTCGACCAAACAAAGAGGGGAACTCGACTTTTGAGTCCTATGCAGACCGGAGTCGACAATCACTTGCAGCAGACGCGGTTATCCTCAACTCATTTGAAGATCTAGAAGGCCCTGTCCTCTCCCAAATACGTCATAATTTTTCCAAAGTTTACACCGTTGGCCCTCTCCACCACCATTTGAACATGAGAAAAGCAGAATCCAACAAAGGAAAAGAGATTCCCAGGTTTAAGAACAGTATTTTTCAAGTAGACAGGAGCTGCATGACGTGGCTCGACGCTCAGCCCGAAGGGTCAGTGATGTATGTCAGCTTCGGAAGTACCACTATTATGAACAAGGAAGATTTAATGGAGATTTGGCACGGTTTGGTGAACAGCAAGAAGAGGTTCCTGTGGGTGAAGCGGCCTGACATTGTTGCAGGAAAACACAATGAGGAACACGTACCAACTGAGGTGAAGGAAGGAACTAAAGAGAGGGGGTTCATTGTAGAGTGGGCTCCGCAAGAGGAGGTGCTGACACACAAGGCCATTGGTGGGTTCTTGACACACAGTGGGTGGAACTCAACCTTGGAGAGCCTGGTGGCTGGTGTGCCCATGATTTGCTGGCCATACTTTGCAGATCAGCAGATTAACAGCAGGTTTGTGAGTGAGGTTTGGAAGGTTGGATTGGACATGAAAGACGTTTGTGACAGAGATGTTGTGGAGAAGATGGTAAATGATGTCATGGTTCATAGGAGGGAGGAGTTTCTGAAATCAGCTCAAACAATGGCTATGTTGGCTCACCAGAGTGTGAGTCCAGGTGGTTCCTCGTACACCAGTCTCCACGATTTGATTGAGTACATTATATCAGCCAGCAGAGAAAATAATTAGCACTGCCCAATTCCTCAAGCTTCCTTCTTGCAATCATATCTCACATCTACTGTGGGATCCTAAATGATGTTTCTTTACTATTTAGGTTCTGTATTGGTAAAAGAAAAAGACAGAATGGAAAAATAAATTTTTGGAATGTGGCATCATAAACGTTAGAGTCCTAAGCTGATACCAACTCCAAATGTGGCAATTGCAGATGATCTTTTAGAGGATGGGACCTCTATATATTTTAGTCTGCATTTTTGTAAAATTTTATTTGTTTTTTATGTTTTTGCTTTCATCTTCTTCTTCCTACACCAGCTCCCACACCTGTTCTCCATGTTTTTGTTTTTTTTTCTTACACAAGTCTTCTTTCCCACTTCATCTTTTTTTTCTTATTTCCGTCCCGTATCCTTTGTTTTTCATGTTCTTGCTACACCAGTCCCACATCCGTCGAGGTTGTGAATGCCAAAAGAGAGAGATTGATTGGGATAAGGGTAATGAGAAACTCCATTAGCGCATGGGTAGTGGAACAGTGGTCTCTCATTGAAAGTGTTGTACATTTTCTTTTCTTCACCACTGCACATAGTATGACTGTATTCTAGATAAACAGATTGAAAAATGTTTTCTTAACAATTTTTTTATATTTTTGGACAGATTGTTTGGCCAGGCACCTTTTTACAACGCGAAACATGATGTCGAACAAAAACTTCACAAAATGGTGCAATCTATTTCATTTATGAGAATAATTATTTAAAATAAAAAAAATTCGCATTAATTTTTCGTTGATTTTTTATTAGTGTGATGATATAATGAAAAAATAACAGATATAAGATCAAAAAGTTATAAAAAAATCTATTTTAGAATATCATTTTATTCTTGCTTAAATAAAAAATTGTTAAAAGTACGAATTCACAAAATGCTTCCTATTACTACTTTCATATGATAAAATCGAAGTATGCTTAGCAATAACTCTTGCATTTCCACAAAAAAGAGTTATTTAATTTATATTGATACCAAAAAGTTTGGTCGCACAAAAAGTTTGGTCTCTACGTAGGGACAACCAATGTGAATCCTAACAAAAATTAAGTTTAAAAATTAAATTTAAAGTATTTAGTAAGGTCTTATTATTATTTACTAATTATTAACTACTAAATAAGGTGGGAAAAGAAATGAAATAAAAAGGAAAAAGAATCAAAGAATCAAAGAATCAATACTAAGCTAAAGAAACCTAAACTAAAATAATGAATTAATGCAACTAAATTGGTCTAAACAAATGAACATTTCTACTCTAGAGAACCTAAGACTAGAAATACAAAGACTAACTATATAAAAAAAAACAAGCAAGAATGGATTAATAAATATATCTTAGAAAGTAAATGATAATGCAATGAATTGGAAACAGAACCATGAATAAGAAATCAAAATCTAAAGGAACAAAATTAAAATCCAATCAGCAGAAGACATTAAGCAAAAGTAAAGTTTTAATAAGTGGAACATGACAAAATCCTAACCTAAAACTTGGAAATAAAAGAATTACAAATTAAAACTAAAATCAATTCAACAAAGACACCTAAAGCAAATATTTTACCAAACTCCACGGTGAACATAATATGTTCCAACCTGAACTTGGGATGAGTCTATACAAAAGCTATTGAAAATGGTAAAATTCTACCACGCAGTTTTGCTTGTTTAAAGATGAAGAAGTGAATACATTTTATTTGAAACAAGCAGTTTTGTTTAATCAACAGTTTCCAGCACATAAACTTGTACCTAAATACTGCATTTGCAATTGGTTCTTGTAATGAAGGTGCACTGAAACATAACTAGATATGACAGATTAAGTAACACAAAGAAAATATGCTGAATATGCAATTGTGCGTTGCTGGTATTAGTTATTTTCCTTACTGACTGATTTTATGTAATGAATCAAATCTTGCATGCTGGAGTGAGAAGAACCAGCTGGACTGACACTCTGGTGAGCCAACATAGCCATTGCTTGAGCTGATTTCAAAAACTCATCCCTCCTATGAACCATCAGATCATTTACCATCTTCTCCACAACATCTCTGTCACAAACATCTTTCATGTCCAATCCAACCTTCCAAACCTCACTCACAAACCTGCTGTTAACCTGCTGATCCGCAAAATAAGGCCAACAAATCATGGGCACACCAGCCACCAAACTCTCCAAGGTTGAGTTCCACCCACTGTGTGTCAAAAACCCACCTATGGCCTTGTGGGCTAGCACCTCCTCTTGCGGCGCCCACTCCACCATCAACCCTCTCTCTTTAGTCCCTTCCTCCACCTCTTCCGGTATCCGGTCATCGTTCTCTCTTCCCACCACCAAATCAGGCCGCATCACCCACAAGAACCGTTTCTTGCTGTTCACCAAACCGTGCCAAAACTCCATCAGTTCCTCCCTTGTCACAATCGTTGAAGTACCGAAACTCACATATAACACCGAACCCTGAGCCTGAGCGTCAAGCCACGCCATGCAGCTCCTGTCCACTTCAAAAAAACTACTCCGAAAGGAAGGAGCATCATTTGCTCCATTGGTTTCGGCTTTTCTCACGTTCAAATGGTGGTGGAGAGGGCCAAGGGTGTAGACTTTGGGAAAGTGAAGACGTATCTGAGAGAGGACAAGGCGATCCAACTCCTCAAAAGTGTTGAGTATCAACGCGTCTGCTGCAAGTGATTGTTGGGTCTGAAACGAAACCCAGTCAATAGACACGTTCCCTTTTGCCCCTGGTCTGCAGAAACTAGGGAGATCTCTACAGCGAAGCAAGTTTTCCATGCCTGGCATATTTCTTATGATTCGATCCATGTCCTCATCTCCTACAACCAGTTACATTCTTCATTAATTAACTATAAACCCAACTTTTCTGAAAATAAGTCATTTTTCTTGTGTTCTGTAATTTCTCAGAAACATAACTTAAGTATATATATATACACACACACATATATACACCAAGAGAGTCATAAACTCTTAGTATTGAGTTCAACCTTCCAATCAATGGAGTTGGTGTATATATATACTAAATGGAATGCAAACCGTTTAGAAAAAGGTCCGAATGAGATCGTGTGAGCATATCGGAACCCGAGTTCTCCACATACCTCGAATGGGAAGTTCGTTGGTTTTGAAGAGGTTTGGAAGCCAGAAATAAGGCCAGAAGCAACAGGGACTGCTGGTTCGAAAATGAATGATTGTTATCCTTATCCCTAACTCAGAAGCCAAGTCATTGGAAAGGCTTCCAAAGATGCCATCCTGAATAATGCAGGTAACTTTGGGAATTTCAGGACTCTGGGCGAGCAGAATATTTCTCAACAGGGGCTTGGCGTGAAGAGTTGTGGAAAGCATTATGTCCCCCATAGTAGTGTCTCCGGATCCAGTGTGATTGCCATGGCTGTAGCAATCGGCAATGGTGTTGAAATGGAGGGTGGGGTAGGAGGCTGAGAGAGATTGAATGTCACCATAACGAGTGAGACGGTTGTGGATACTCTGAGTGTTGATGAAGGTGACGTGGAGATGGTGAAGGGCAAGAAGCTCGGCGAGCTTCAGCATAGGCCGTACATGGCCCTGGAATGGACAGGGGAACATGACCACGTGTGCTCCGGCCATTGATATCCTCTCCTCCTTACTTGTTTTCTTTTTAACAGTAATTTAAATTTAACAGATATATAATATAACAAGAATAAAATAAATAATATCCTTACACGAAAAAATCGTGGTCCTTGACGTTTCTTATTAAAAAATTGGCTTGCCCACATGCTAATATATTACTAAAAGATTTCATTATTTTTAGAGTAATGATTCTTAGAGTAATAATGACACACCTAAATAATTTTTTATATTTATTTAATACTATTCATATTTATTTTTTACCTTTTTTTAAAATAATAAAAATTTACAATTTTATGATATTTTATTCTTATAACATGTGTTAAATAAATATAAAAATATATTATAATAACATTACTTTTATTTTTATGTTAACATGATTACAATTAAAAAACACTTATATTATAATATAAAATAATAATTTTTTTAATTTTAATATATTATCATTTTATTAATAAAAATGTCAACTTGGCATATTTATTTAAAAGGACGTCAAAGTATTATTTTTTTAAAAAGAAAAAATGTCGATATTAAAGACAACATTAACGATGACAGGATTACTCGATATTAGACAAAAGAAAAAGAATATAGGATTTATCGACAGTGAATACTTTAAAATTTCCAACAATAGATATAATATAAATGATATGACATGCAACCTAGAACTTGTAGAAATTTTAATTAAAACTATTTACAATGCTTTATACAAGTAAATTGCAAAAGTGAGATCAATAGTGTCTGAAAGGTCAATATATACGATAAATATTTTTAGATTTATAACTTTAGAAGAAAGGCATGGACCAAAAGGCTACAAGTTTATCAAGCCATAGTGCTCAGGTACAAAAAGTATCATTTGAAGAATCAAAGATAGTTTTGAAGAAAAGCATGGACCAATATCAGTGAAAACTGAAAGTTTATCAAGCCATACTGGTCACATATGAGTTTCAACATTCAAACCCATCAAAAGAATCAAATCAAATTCATGTACAAAGTAACTGTCCAAATAAGCACCAAAATACCTTAAAGGAAATGTAAACTCTCAGCTAATCCCAACTCCTTAAAGGGCTTGGTAATGAAAAGTAAGCAGTTGAGGAATAGAAGCACCAATAGATGAATAGATGAAGAGAGATGAGAGGTTGGCCAGTTGATTTAACATATAAGTTAGGAAACAAGTACATTAACATATAAACTCACTTCCGAAGAACATGGTGATCTGGTTTCCCCCATGTGAAAGGCTTGGTTGATTTATCAACATGTGAAGAACAATAAAGAGATATAACTGTTTCACTTGGAAAAGAAGAAGGGATGTGCCAATTCTTTCTAACATTTCTCTATTAAAAGAGAAAAAGAAAATCACAAAC